>NC_084546.1:8572500-8872500 GCF_024500275.1 Phycodurus eques | reverse complement strand
CCATTATGTGTTAGCATTAGCACGAAGCTAGCGGAGTTAAAGTCTAAACTATATGGTTGTTTTAAATACACAAGGTGTGCTTCTTTTTGTTTTATGTGTAGTTTGACAGCTGGGAGTGGCAATAAACAGCTTGAAGCTTCTTTTTTGACAAACTGCTCACTAATTCTATCGGCCAAGCTGCTGCTCGTTGTGAAGTGAGTTGAGTTCACTGCCACCGTACAGCGCTCGCATCTCCAGTTTGTGCTTGCAAGTCAAAGCAAAAAAAAAATCGGCCATAAGTCGAGAGACTCGTATCTCAAGGCACCACTGTATTTTATTTCGTGGAGATTATTTTTTTTTTTTAAATGTGTAACTACCAGGCTAGACACCCTCTCTCGTGCACCACAGTGTTGGATATCATACTAAGGAACAGTCAAGCCCCTTAAATTTGATACAGTATTTTGTTGTCCAACTGCATATTTAACTGAGCCGGGGATACAGGACCCGCAGTCAATTTCCACATGATGTTCAGTTCAAATCTGGATCTTTGGTAAAGTCAAAGCTCTGCGGGTATGTCAGCTGGAATCACCACAGGGAATCCACGGCATGGAACTTTGCGGTTTGTCCCAAGCGAATCGTGAATTCATGTGAAATCAGCCAGTCAACACTACAACATGACTACAGTCATCCCTTGTTCATTAAGTTCAGGGTCACGTGTTCGGAATTGCGGAATGAACCAATGGCCAAACACACGCAACAAGTCCATGTCTTGACAGTAGACTGTCATCACCCAGGAGTCTGGGGGACACTGAGTCCAGTAAGGCCTCATTGAGCCATTTTCTCTAGTGCTTGTCCTCATTAATCATGTGAACCACCTACATTACTATTGGTAATACTCTAGTTAGTTATCTCAGCTGCAATCCCCCTCCTGTCTTTCCCTCTCTGCCTACTGACCCTCTCTATCTCTCAATCTGTACCCAACTGGACAAGGCAGACAACCACCCCACGCTGAGTCTCGGGTCGGTTCGATGTCGCTTGCTTTTTTCCTTGGCTCTGTCGCAGAGTTGAGTTGGTCTCACTGACCTGGAGACTAGTTGGCGACCTGACGCCGACTCAAGTGTCCTCTAGTTGCGGAGACATCTCAGCGACTCCTCCTGGAGACGCCTGGAGACAAGCCGGGTTGCCAGGGAGAACACATTCGATTTCATTGGAGACTTTTGGAGACTACGCTATATGCTCACTATAGTGAAAAAGCTTAATGTAGCTTCATGTATCAACACTGCAAAATCAATTGTCACCCTCAAGTAGACTTACCTCTACTTATTCCCACTTCAACCTCTGAAAATATCAGAAAGATTGCCCTAATAAATTTACCCATTGGACAATTTAGAGTCTTCAATGAGCCTAGGGGAGAAAGTTGGAGTTTATTGACAAAATCCACGCAAGAGAGAGCTCTGGAGACCATGCAAACTCTGCACAGGGGACGAGGTACACCCTGGACTGGTCACCGGCCAATTGCAGGGCACATCTTGACAAACAATCTTTCACGCTCACATTCACACATTTTGAGTCTTTAATTAACCTAACATGCACGCAAATGTGGGTTTAATTTGGGAAATTTGTTTGATATTATTTGTGAGTCAAACACGACTCAGTGTCTGATTGCATATGTATTGAATTGCAACAGAGTTTACTCGGAGCGTGTCACGGCCCCGACAGATCAGTGAGAAGGTTGACCCCCATTGGAGCTACCCGTGACCCCCCTACACCTGGTATGTGTGTGTGTGTGTGCGTGCAAAGAGAAGACCAAAAAAAAGACGTAGTGTTGAGCCTATAGAGGCATGTGACCATTTTGCACATGTTTTCTTACCTTTGCTCTCTCATGGTGACTCAGCATTTCAATCGCTCCCCTGAGATGCATGATTATGTGAGTGTGTGTGCTTGCCTCTCAGTGTGCGTGCGCGTATGTGTGTTATCTTTAGCCACCTCACGCCAGCCATTGACCTTTGTAAAGGTCTCACCGTCCAGTTGTCCAAAAGGAGACACGCACACGGGATGACTGACCCATTGAGGCATGTTTGCATTTGACAGCACATTCCCAATAGAGTCTTCAGTGTATCAATCATCCAATATATAAATGTGAGGCTTTTTCTAAGCTATGCAGGGCAGACGTTGGGAGGCTCTTGTTAGTCCAGGAAGTCAATTAGGAATTTGCATTGACATGGCTCCAGGCTCAGCGGACACACCAAATTAAATTTTCAAAGGGTTATTATTATTAATATTGAGGGGATGTTGCATACAGTCATTTCAACAACAAGGAGTGGGTTAAAGTTTGTTTCATAAAATGGAGCAGAAGTCATTTGGTTCTTGTGCACGTGTTAAAACCCGAGGAAGGTACTATACTAGAGGGGGGCCACGTGGTGATGTGGGAGGAGACCTTTGGACCAGAAAGAGAGGTCATCATGTCTCAATGTTGAAGTTTTTACTGAATCATTGACTATTTAAATGTATCAGGCGTATGGCTGTACTATTCAGGCATCATTTAGCCCCCTTGCACGACAAGGATAAAAAAAATTTAAAAAAATAAATAAACAATACAAAAGGGAGTTTTGCACCATGATAATGGCAACTTAGTGTAAGAAAGACACACATCTCATCAGCTCATAAGTGAGGGTGGGAATGTAGATCTCCTGGTTCACCACGACAGACTGAGCATCACTGCACACTCTGCATCAATCCGCTGCCTTCTTCGTCTTGCACTCGATTCTTCCCTCACCTGTGAAAAAGACTCCAAGATACTGAACTCCTCCACTCGTGGCAGGATCTCATCCCCAACCTGGAGAGAGCAGTCAACTCTTTTACGACTGAGGACCACAACCTCAGATTTGGAGGCGCTGATTGTTATTCCAACCGCTTAACGCTCGGCTGAGAATCGCTCCAGCAAAAGTTAAGATCGCAGCTTGATGAAGCCAGCAGAACCACCTTATCTGACGGGGGTCAATAAGTATGCCCACACCTGCTCAGCGCCTCTCATCGCAGGAAACTCCAGAGTCAGCTCGGAGTCCTTCAATGCTAGAGGAGCGACATTACATGTCCCTAGAGACAGCTTCTGTAGTCACGGATCGGAACACCAAGGTCCCCAACTTCGGCCGGAACCCAGCTCTCTATGCGCCGACCCTCTTTGCCCCCTTGCACAGTTTGTGAATCCATGGCTACATGAGCGGCCACCAGGTGCTCGCCCCCGAGCCCCATCTCGAGGCCTGATTCCAGAGGGAGGCTCCAGTGACCCACACCCGGGGAAGGGAAAACAAGATCTAGAAATTGACTTTACCATAGGTGGTTCAAAGCTGTGCTTTACCTGGTCCCTCACCGAGGACCTGTTTGCCCTGGGTGACCCTGCCAGGGGCATAAAGCCACAGACAAGCTCCTTGGATCATTGGGACACACAAATCCTTCCACCACGATAAGGTGACGACTCAGGGAGGAGGCAGCGAAGGCCGAAAACAATTAGTTAAAATGACAAAATGACAGGAGAAAATTCATATTAACACCCAACAAGCCTTTCGAGAAGCTTGCGGACATTTTAATACTTGATTAATGGGGCAAAATCATTTTTCTTTACAGCTGTATTTTATTTCCAACTTGCTGTGTGTTTCTGAACTAGTGACCTTCTGGTCACAAGCTTCCTCTATTTAGCCTACAGGCTGCTGACACCTCCGTGTAAGGTTTTCGAGCAATGTGTTTACACTCGAAACATCATAAAAGGCGATTCCTGGGTCGGCAAACTGTCTGTGTGTGGAGGAGTGACAAAAAGACTTCAAGTGGTTAAGAAGCAACCCCCACACACACATACACGCGCACTCCCCTACCCTAACTTAACCCCTTATCGGTGCCAAAAAAGGCTCAGCTGTGAGTGACACATAACCGCTGACCGATCAATGAAGCAAAGCAAAAGATAACAGCTGGCATTGTTTGACTGTATTCCATTGTACCAGTTACCACTTTGACTTGGCACCCAGCTATGTTCTCTGCCACACTAACAGGCAACTACTAGGTTTCTTATTTTTTAATGGAAGTTAAACCGTAAACAATAGTAGACATACTGTCCAGTGTAATTCTAATTGGCTTGCAGTCAGAGAGGCAGTTCCGACAACCTTTGCTGTATTGTTATGCAACAGGTCTTTCGCCTTAAATGCTACTGACAAACATTTCAATGCAAGAGTAACTTATATTACGTCTTCTGTATTTCATATTAATAAAATTCAATTTGTTTTCCTAAAACAAATGTAATAGTGGCCTGAGAATTTCGGACAATACTGTACAGAATGTGAACAGTTAACATTGATATTTGTGAACAGTTAACATTGATATTTGACTTCTAAAGCCGTCAATGGCATGAATATGTTAACAGTTCTGGGGTTCAGACGATGATTCTGGTTAGTTATCAAATTGCTGGACTATTACCAGCTGGGCCACCCCTTTGCCCAAAAGTTTGCACACCACATTCAAATTGGTAAAACTCCACAATTTCACATTAGACACACTCATAGGGAATCCTACAGAGGGCCATCACAGAAGCCTCTCATCGGGATGTTGCACTTTCACACATAATACCTGCCGGCGCAGTCATTCAAGCTTTTCAAAAGCCTGCATTTGACGTGATAGTCCAGTAATGCTCTGGATGCCTCGAACATAACTGTCCAGTCAAAGATTTGTCAAGACAGAAGGGCAGCTACAGGAAGCGATATCACACCATTATGTTGAGGCGTGTGGTGAATTTGTGGCCGAGATAGACGGGAAGAGGGCATGTTAAGGTTCTTGGAAAAGAATTAATCGCTATTTTTCAGCCCTGGCTGCTGTTTATCAGCGATTTCCTCCCCGGTGTTTGTCTTACTTTGCCTCAGCACATCATCTCTCATCATTAGCGCCACTGCATGAGAAGCCATTAGAGAGAAATTGACCCCGCTCGCCGTCGTTCCCAGCAGGTCCCAGCCAGCAGCCTCCTCCCTGTTAGGAGGGATGCTTGATGGTGGACCGTTGTGCTTCAGAGCACATTGGCCCACTTTCAAACATTTATCAATACCCCACTTGACCCGTGGGCATAGCTCACACACTCAAACACCAGCACAAACACTTCTGCACTGTCATTACAAGCTGACAAATGTATCTAATGGTGCTTGCAATAACTTGCACCAAGCAAAAAAAGACTATATATGTACAGAATCTTTGTTTGCATTACATTCAGTCCATGGGTATTTCTATAAATATAGATTTGACATGGTGTTATGTGGGGTTATTTTTTTGTGTGTGTATGTCCAAGTACTTGTTTTGCCATCTACCTCCACTACCCATTTCCTTCCATTATTATGTGCCTTTTCCAGTTTCGGAATGACTTTCTTCTTGATTCCTTGCAGTTGGACATTATAGTATCACCTTTCGCTTTGGCATGTGCATCAAAGCCTGTGTTTTATGTGGAAAGATGTGTTTTTTCTTTTTTAGCTTCCTGATGTGCATAAATAAAAATACTACAAATTACAAATATTTTTTAGAATATTAAAAAAATATATGACAGTCTAAAACAAAAGAATATAAAAAAGTGTATTATGATTAGGGCATGACCAATTAATCGGACAGCCGATATTAGCCCTGTTCAAAATGGCAAAAATCCCCCCCCCAAAAAATATTTTTAATTTTTTATTTTTATTTTTTAAAATCAGACAACGATCATGACATTCAAACAAACAATAAAATTGACAAAAATCAGCAAAAAATAAAAAATAAAAAAATCAGCCGATTTTTCTCTCTTGTAAAGTGAAAAAAATACTAATGGACAATGTATTTAAAAAAAAAAAAAAAAAGTCAAATGTCCTTTATCTTCATCTTTATTGTTGTAAGCATTAAAGGACCCACAAAGAAGCTATTTATGATATATGTTTTTATTAATTGGACAATTAATCGGTTATCGGAATTTTATTTTGCCAAATATCAGAATCCGCATCAGCCTAAAAAAAAAAGTGTTGGGCCCTACTTATAATAGTTACAATAAATTACAATAAAAACAATATTTATTTTAAAAGAATTACAATGTCAGATTAGTTCCTGGACATTGCACAACATCGAATGACATAAATTACATACTGTATATCCATTTGAACAATAGTGTTCGAACCAAGTAAGCTATTTAAAGCTCAATTTACATTAAGCATTGAGGTATTGCATATCGAAAGAGTAAACGACTTCAGTTAATGTGTCCATTGATTCCCAATAATTGATAAAAGATGTTGGAATTGACCAAGGGGCGTTCAGCCATCAACTTTAACATGCTCGGAATGTGCGGAAGGCGGCTGAATCAATGGCTCCCAAATGATTACGTAAACTGAAAGCTGCGTGACTCAGAAGCATGATTTAGTGTCATTCTTGTTGTCAAGAACAGACATAGAAGAAAATATTCACACGTCAACATTTGTACACCCAGGCAGGTACGAAGTCCAGTTGTGTCATATCATAATTATGCTTGTTTATTGTCGGAGGTAGGACAGGAAGCTGATTGTCACTGGAATTCTCAAGTTACCCAACGTGTGTGTGTGTGTGTTTATGAGTATGCTAAAGAGAAAGGCGTGGATCATTTTATAGGCTCTGCAGACACGTGAAAGTGTGACTCGGATCGATCATTTCAAGGTCGAACTGATAGTAGACACACACACATACACATGCTGGGAATGTCTGTTCTACCATGTCTGGAATACAAGCACGAATATTCACGGCTGTGCTTGTGTTCTAGTCATGGATAGCGGTGCATTTTTGCCTTGAAAGCATCGTGTGCGCTTTGTGTGCGTTATGTCTGTCAGGCTACAAAGATCAGGCACAAGACTCCCAAGCTGCAAGTGAGAGCTCTCTGGGGGCCTTTTCTTGACAGACTTGCTACTTGTTCTACACTTGAGCATGTGCGTGTGTTCGCGTGTGTGCGTGCGCGTGCGTCTAAAAGCATCTGTTTCAAACCACTGGTGGTTCCTGCCGTTCGCAGCTCAGAAAATGCACTGTGACGCACAGGTTTCACCCGCTATAATGTGACTGGCAGGCGTGACGATGACATTGAACTCCCTTCGTAAAGCTGCCTTGATGCAAATGAATACGAATTCAACGCAACACACAGAAGAAGATTGAATTTTCTTTTTTAAGTCAGTTAAATGTAGTTGTAACTGAACAAATGAAGCGGTACCTTGACTGGAGCTGCCCGGCTTGTTTCAACCTTGGAAAGAGTTTATTCGCCGCTTCCAACTAACTAGCTAAATCTGACTAGACACAAAACAGCTGGCAAAAGAGGATGGATCTTTCAATACTAAGCATCTCTGGGGAGTATGATGTATTTTATTTAAAGTTTTTAGGTTTTTTTCATGTTATTAGATAAATATTGACTGTAAATTGCTGTACTGTTATGTAGAGGTTTAGAATGGACGTGACAGAAGATAAGTTTAACTATTCTTTCTTTTCTGTAATGCCACAGGACAACGCACCCATAGGAATTTTAAACATCTACAATGTCTTGTTTTAACACAAGATGTCTTCAAGATGACAATATCCAATGTTTAGGTTTCGTTTGTGTTTACATACATCATATTGGTATAAATAAATGATATACATGTATTGAACTTTTGTCTGAAGACGGCAGCCATAAAGAAAACAACATTTTAGCTTGAAACTGTTCAGGAGCAAAGCATCATGTCATTGCAACTCGCTAAACTCAAGTCTGAGGCAAAAGCGTGACAATATGTAGACTCCCAGCCAACAAGTCAACAAGGTACAGGTGTCTGCAGGAAAGCAGGAAGCCGATTGGTCAGCCAAGCGTGGCCAGGAAGCCAGCACCAGGTGGGCAAGACTACACGAGGTGAAACTCATGATCAGGAATTAGGGTGTCAACATGAAAATCAACACGGATGCGAAACAGTTTGAAAACGTCAATTAAGTCAGATGTTAACAATATGAGTAAGGCTATTGTCACGTGCTGAACACCAGGTGTTCAGCACGTGACATTCAACGCTCACTGTGTTCCTGTTAAACTGTCAACAATGACACACTGAAGTCACACGCCTTTATTTATAAAAACACACTCGAGCAGCTGGCATGGCTTGCAGTGCACATTTATGAAGAGCCATCTCCACACTCGTTATTATTTGTATTATTATTATTATTATTATTATTATCAAGTGACACTGTGAGAGCGAGTGGATGATTTTGACAAAGTTATATTTGAGGTCGACCCATTCCTGAACACGTGCTTGAAATAAATAAAAATGTCTCGCCGCCCTGACCGTACCGTTTACATTTACGATGAAGGAATATACAATGCGTCATCGTCGTTCAGTCGTTGTATACATATGCTGTGAGATGTGTAGTCTACTTTCTATTAAATGTCTCACAGGGGCCTGTTGCTTAGCATTCGAAGAGTGTCTATCGAACAAACCACAAATTCCAGATCACTCATAACTAATTAATCGGCAATTTGGTCTGCAACGCTGAACTCGGAATGAAAATGGAAGCCATTCAGTATGTGGCTATTTGAAGCAACATCAAAAGAATATTACACTAGTGCAGGAAAGGGAACTTTTGGGAGTGGTCATTTAGGACATACAGGTTAACAAAAAAAAAAGTTAAATGTGCATGTGAAATATGCATGAAACGTCCCTGAAAAATGAAAATAAATGTCTCAAACATTGCTGGTATTTTATTTTTAAATGCGCTAAAAACCACGCCCCGCTCAATTGTCATTCAAGCACCTTCACTCCGACCTGGGAAAATGGATACTACTTCATCGAGCAACTTTTTTACTCATACACATAACTGCATGAATATATCTCACCGAGTTGACACTGGTCTTTTCCACACCATGACATCGAGGCCCTCTAAAGCGACTACACCAGGCCGAATCCCTGGTCAACACGCTGGCTGTCAAGTCATACTTTAAAAATCTCCCACCACGCTCTTCCGCCTTCCTTTCCATGTCGTGCGTGCACTCACGGCCCACAACAAGGCGCTCTAAAGCAGCCACACCAGCACGAAGACATGGTCCACACGCTTGTCATCAAGTTTTATTTTTTATTTCTTCCCTTGCTTTCCCCTCCTCGGGCTTCCGCCTTTCTCACCATGGTGTGCGCCCACTCATGGCTGTCAACGAGGCACTCTAAAGCGGCCACCCCGGCGGACTATCCAAAGGGAAGATGAATTTTCAGGATGTAGGCTAGCTAGCAAGTCACGATTGCGCCATTTTAGCCACACCCAAACAAAATCAGGACTAGTGAACTGGTGAAAAATATTTTAATGCTATAATGCTTTGCATGTTTTCAGCAATTATCTTCAAATATGTAGAGTGTATTTGCAAATGTCTGACTTCATTTTACAGGGGCTTTAATAATCCAATAAGTCATTACATTATTACATTGGATTACCGATTATACATTTAATTATATTAAGTCAACCAATTATTCAATAAAAACAACTAAATACAATATTTTATTATTTAAAATAATTCAAAACAATTTAATTAGATAATTGATTGTGAAAATAATGTTTCAACAAACCTTTTTTAAATCAATGCAACGATTAACAATAATAATAACAATAATAACTTTGCCTACCCCAACAGAAGTGGAAAGACATAGGAATACTGGAAATAAAATTCCTCTTCCATTTATTATCATATGATAGTTATCGTTTTAGTCCTCATCAGAATAAAACTATACAATGTTAAAATATACCTGTTCTGATATACTATGTAAATTACAAATGCTCATGTATTAATAAATTTCAAAATATGCATAATAAATACAATCTAAATCCTTTTTGGAAAACGTAAACTTTCACGTGTAGGACGTACATGTGATCAGGTATATTTTCAGCATAGGTTTGAGTTTAAGGTTTCAGTTCTCATCTGCCGTCACCATGCCAACATGCCCTTAACATCACCATCTTGTTATGGCGCAGGTGATGCAACCCTGCCCTACAGCGCATCCCTGGGTCCCTTAAAGGGACAGCGTACTGCATGGTTGATACAAGCGTAAGTAGTAGTACATTAGACAGAGCCGGTCAGTATTTTTTTATGTGTTCACTGTATGTACTGTGTCTTCTCACATAGAGCTCATTTTGTGTCTGTTTCTTGGTTCCAATGCCAGAGGTTGTTGTATATATATGTGTGTGCGTGTGTGTGTGTGTGTGTGTGTGTGCGTGTGCATGTGTGTGTGTGGTGCCATCCGAGGCGGTCTCTCCGGCTGCTTTATTTTGGCTCCAGTTACCATAGCGACCCAGTGGGACTTTGAGTGTGTCTGCACTAATGATCCAGTCAGCATCCTCACAGCGTGTGTGTTTGTTCCAAGTCGTGAATAATGTAAAAATAGCCTTTGAATGAATGCGTATTTTAACAGAAGGGGGGACAAAACAATGTGCATTATTTAAGTTCTGGTATGGTCTCTTATCAGTTCCTGGTCCTGACCTCACCTCACCCGTCAGCGTGTTTACCTGCTTGGCAAAGTGTGTGCCAGAAAATAGTGGAAAGCACAACAGTTACACAAGAACTGTATTCCAGTAAAGCTAACACACGGCTGCCAAGCATCACTACAAGAATAATCTTAGACCAACAGTGTTAGCGTAAAGTCAGGTTTATCTTATTTGCCTGAACCTTTCATGTAAAAGTATCATTTTCCAGCACAGATATGAACATCTCGTTCCCACAGATGAGGAAGCAAACAATCCCCTCTCTTGTGAACTGTTTGTACTGACTCATTAGCACTTTCCACTCGTTGTTCCTGCCGTGACACGCGTCGGAACATCAAGGAGTGACGACAAGAGGCATGCGAGGCACGCCGAAGGGTACGCCTATCAATCCAGCGCACTCATGAGAAAAAAGCCTTGCCCGATGGCCTTGAAATGAAACGGGTTGTTTCTCATTGTCAAATCGAGAACTCGACTCATTCTGTTGGGCGTGTGACCTCAGATGTCCTTGCTAGCTGAGTTTAAAAATCCAAACCATTTGAGTTTTTTTTCCAATCCAAGTGACGTTGAAGAACAAGTCCAGCAAGAATGCTTCTGATTCTAAAGAACACCCAATACATACCCTTTTGTTTTTTTAAAATAACTTTTACACGAAGATAGGGGGGGAAAAAAAACATCCATCCATCCATCCATTTTCTGAACCGCTTCTCCTCAATCGGGTCGCGGGCGTGCCGGAGCCTATCCCAGCTATCATCGGGCAGGAGGCGGGGTACACCCTAAACTGGTTGCCCGCCAATCGCAGGGCACATACAAACAAACAATCAGTTGCACTCACATGCACACCGACGGCCAATTTAGTGTTGTCAATCAACCGACCATGCATGTTTTCGGGATGTGTGGAGGAAACCGGAGTGCCCAGAGAAAACCCACGCAGGCACAAGGAGAACATGCAAACTCCACACAGACGGGGCCGGGGTTCGAACCCGGGTCCTCAGAACTGTGAGGCAGACGCTCTAACCACTCCTCCGCCGTGCTGGGGGAAAAAAACAGTCATTTTTGTATCTCCGAGCAAGAAACCTATTGATTTTAAATGGAATCTCCACACAAGAATGTTAATGATTTTAAAGAAGAATCAAGATGACTGATGTAGTTAAGGTTAAAGAAAAAAAAATAACTAAAAAAAAAGTTTTTTGTTTTTTTTTTATCCTTGGGTGTGAGAGCAAGATCCCTATTAATTTTAAACAGCATCTACACAAGATGATCAAGGTAACAATGATTTCTGATGATTTGATCGTATTGGGACAACTACGACAAAAAGGGTTTTGTTTTTAAATTGCAAACTTCCCTTTGATTTTAAATGACATTGACTCTCAAAATGATTAAGGTAACTCGAAATATACAGTAAGGCTGACCCCCTGACTGACTTTCAAGGATAATCTTAACACGAGGCAGCCCCCAGAGACGTCTTTACTGCACAACAACCCTGGAGTATTACGATGCCCCCCCGTGTGCAATCTGACAGTGAATGTTGTTCAGCACCGGTTGTCCCAATTACAAGACAATGGCATAAGTAACTGTTACGGGTGCTAAGCCAATTTCCCATCTGTGCAGCCAGTTGAGACCCATGTGTAGGTGGTCAAAAGTCCTGTTTACAATGACAAAATCATCAAATCCGGTCAATAATAATGTATGAATCGACCATGCGACAACGTTTTTGCATCGCGTCACCCTCAGGTGAGTGCACACTGACACCAACAGTCACCTCTGGACAATGTCTCACCTCCATTTTGCCTGCTTTCAAAGTTATTTAAATAGACTCGAATTCTCAGTTGTCTATAAGCTGCAAATGTTTTATAAGCATTCCCCGACTAGGAGTTTGACCTTGAAAGCTTAAACGACATATATAAAAAAATAAAAAATAATCCGTCCATACAAGTGTTCTATAATGTAGGCTCATTTAATGATACGGAAGCGACGGATTGACTTCACGGCCGCATTCCATTCACATTTTTCCCTTCAAATAAATATGTGAATGCGTCTGCCCACACAGGTGACGCACACGGTGTTAAAAGAAGAACCATTCAAACTTTCTCCTTGAAATTAAGGTTTTTTTTTTTTCTCTTTTCATTCTCAGTTGATAAGTTAAAAAAAAAAAAAAAAAAAAAAAAAGTCAAGTTGCACAACTGAAAAGCAAGGATCAAATATGACCACATCAGGAAATAGTGACTTCAGTAAGTGCCAGTAAGCACCTTTTGGGACACTATGTTCTCATGCTGCTGTGCCTGCTCACTTCATGTGTATTTGTCAAGTGTTGAAATCAAGACTGGGGAAAAACAGGACGGCATTACAAGGTGATACACTCAAAGGGATAAGAGTGTGTGCACGTGCATGTGTGTGTGGATTGAACCCCTGTGACTCCCTGACTCATGCTCCCTTGATGCAAACATCAGCGAAACTCGGGAAATTACCCCATAATGTGAAAATAACAACTGCTCATAATTCTGGGGAAAGCAACGAAGACTACAGTACAGTGGAAATTCGAGGATCAGAGGTGACACATTAATTCGTTAGCTTCTCTCATTCCAATCCAAACGGAGGAGAGCGGTGTTGTCTCTGACCACCTGAAATGTTTCCGAGCTAGAAAAAACGTCAGCAAACTTCTACTTAACAACATGAACAGAGAGCTACGATTACATGCAACAACAAAATGAGGAACGTTAATGATAACAGTGTGTTGGTATTGAACGGTAGAAATTAAGAAATTTTCCATATATCCTGGTTTAAGCCAGGTACTTACACCATGACTTTATATCATTGGAAGGCAGCATACTGCTCTGTGTGGACAGCGTGCTCAGAGCCCAGTCGGGCGGGGATTGGGTGGAACAAAGAGTTTCGCTGTCAAAATATTATGTTTCATCCAAGTACCATATGATTATACACTTGTATCTTGTTTAAATAAGACGTACAGTAAAAAAAAAAAAAAAAAAAACTCAAATTTTAGGGTTGCTGAGATTTAATTTAAGGGTGCGAGAGCACCCCGCCAAAATGGGCTCGAAACGCAAATGCTACAGGGTACATCACAATATGTCCCAGGTATTATGCAAATATGGCTACTCTGGGGTTGAGAGTAGCACGGGCAGATTAAATTAGCGCAATTTGATTGGATCCTGAAAATGTCCCATGACCTGCAGGCAACTTGAAATACTTGTGATTTTGTGCGTGTGTGTGTGTGTGTGTGTGTGTGTGTGTATGTGTGTGTGTGTGTCTAAATGTTCTGGTCTGGTGAGGTGAAATATTTTGGATGCATCAGAAGTATAAAATAGTTGAACATTTTCTTGCTAACAGAAGGCATTGGATTACATCCCAGCATATCATTGCAATCTCCAGATATGATCTAAATGTGGCTCCTTTGGGCTGATAACAGCATATGATATCAAATCACATTTAAAGGGGTTTTAAAGGGTTTGCAATTTTCAAATCAATCCCTTTTTGTCACATTTGTTAAAACTGTCAGTGTGAACCTGGCAGGAGTACAATGGTAAACTGATTTGTGGAAAAGTAAAAATAAATTTTGAGAAGCCACTGCGCCCGAGGAAAAACAACCAAAAAGAGACAGAAAGTGTGACCGACGAGGTGTCAATAATTTGTCGTGCACTTGTGGGCCCACACTTGGTTTCTATGGTCCCTTGGCCATTCTGTTTTATAATTCTACATTTATAATTGCGCTAAAAATGAAACTCATACCAAGAAAATGTGACAAAAGATCAAAGTAATGAATTACAAGCTACTTTTCTTGCCCGTTGCCGGGACTTTCTGTTATCGTATTCCCTTATGACAAGACACTGCCAATCTTCATGGGGCAAAAAGTCATGCTCTCCCTCGGAATGACCTAAACTAAAATGTGCTTTTGATCCATGTGACCTCTCAGTTCCCAACGTTTCTCATTTCACTGCTGTTACCTCAGTGTATGAGATCATTATACTGTGAACCATTTAAAGGCGTTTACAGTGCTATTTACCATTCAATTTGGCCCACGTTGCAGCCGAAAATCTTTTCCTATTAAATGCCCCTATTGCAAATTTGGAGCACTGAATGATCCAGAGTGGAAAGGGCCACTACTCATGAGCAGCTCAAAAAAGGCAGCTGAACTTTATGTGTGCCAGTTATTTTTAATTTGACAACAAAGAGAAAAAGCCCGCCTATGGCCAAAAGGAATCGGATTTGTTTTCTCCAGCAGCCTTGTGCGTGTCGATATGGGGGGGGGGAAAGAGAGAGGTCATGCTCGTTTGTTTAGGGAATTTAAGTTATGAGAGTTCCAATCTGTGCTGCTTTACGAGCTAGAAAATATGAATTCCGCTCAGATATTCCGCATAAATGGTGCTCGAAGCTCATAATTGCAAAACATGAATTTATTTTACAGTATAATGGTAGTTAATACAGGGCAGTATATCATAGTAACCTCCAGGTACTGTGCATTGCAATCTGATTGGATGTTCACACTACATTTGAGAAAAGTGGCAAATATACACTACAGAACAGTGCAGACTCGCAGATAGAATAAAGCAAGGAGTGGCTTTCCTGGAAAAATGACTGAAAGTGCACAGTGCAGAATCCTCAAATGAGGTGAAGAAAAAAAAACAGTGAAGACTTAAGACTTACAGAAGTGTACACACGCTAACATCTCCATTGAAAAGTTCACGGTAAGTAATGCCTGGCTTAGACTACAAGACAAATTTGGTCTCTCACGATGGCAGTATGTCAGACGACTGTCATAAAATTCTGCCGCATCTCGGTCAGAACACTGGCAAAAATACACTACATACTGTATGTTACGATAACACCGTATACTGTCTTTTATGAGCACTGGGCTAATCTTGTCAAATCAAGCTAGCAGGGGCTGGCGGGAACAGGAAAACATGTCAATGCTACCAGATATAACTGTGACCATAGCAGCAACAACAATGGACGTAGAGGCACTAGTTTTGATTGTGTGTTTTGTGTTGAAAAAAGGAACAAGTAGAAAAATGTGTGTGTTGTTGTCCCTGGGTGCTCCAGAGAGGAGGCCAGGCAACACAACTTTATGTAGTTAGCTAGCTAGATAACGTTTGTATGTAAAAATTACGCCGGCGTTCTGTAGATTTATGCTCTAAAGTTTTGGTAAACATTGGTTTGTGCGTGCAAATAAACCTTGACAACGGCAACCAAGGTATGCGAGGTGCCATTGCAAGACGCAATCTTATTGGTCTTCGTCAAGGTGCTACAGTACGTTGGAGGTTTCATGTTAATATGTCACGCTACACGAAAGATACCCCAAAAATCGTTCACGCTCGACTTTTCCTTTTGGCATGGGAGGGCTTCTCCGACGCCGAATCGTTGCTCGCGGATTATGTCACACTACAATGAGTTCTGTCATTCCCGACAGAATGTGTCGCACTTAATCTGAAAAGTCAACCGCGATAGCAAATCGGGCAAATGACGAGGCTAACATTTTCTGGCATAAAACATTAAGAATGGATGTCACTGGAAGATGACAGCAACTTTGAATGACAACCAGTAACCGATAAATACAGATCCACATCGCTTGTATCATCTTTTAACACATTCTTCACATTTTACATGAGGTCAGGTGATGCCGGATTTCCCCAACTGTGAGAGACATTCAATTGTGCTTTGTCCAATCCCAAAATTGGAAATTCCCCAGTTTTACAGTATGTGACTATTCCCACCTCTGCTGCTAAGCGCACGATTCTAATTATAAGCATGCATCTTAAAATAACAATTGAAGGATTGGTTGACAAGGACGCCGTACTTAACAATACAAGGAGAGGCGCCTGTGTTTGTCGGAACCGTTACCACGAGTGTGTGTTTGTGTGTTTACGAGTAATCCCCTCACTTCAGATAAGGACGTGCTTATATTATGACGGATTGAGGAATTCTCCCCTCGCACGGAGCCCCACCTTCCTGAAATATTCCAAGAGGCTACCCCCTTCCTGTCTGCCGCGTGACCAAAATAAACTTGAAAACAGGATGGCAGGAAGACACTCTTTTGTTTTGTGTGTGTGTGTGTGCGCGCGCGTGTGTGTGAGCATGTGCGTGTGAGTGAGTGAGTGAGAGTGGTAACGGGGGCCTACCCCACTACAGAGGAAGCCAGCAGGAAGTCTGAGCCGATTGTTTTTCTAGTTCACAGAGTTCACCGCGGCTTGAGTCTTCATAACAATGGCCGACCCCGTGTGTTATTGGAAAAAGCTGCCGCTGTTTGTGTATATATGTTTTTCAAGTCATGTAACACAACATGTAATGGGATTATGTGAGCATGTTTACGCTGGGAAAATGACTGTTATGCCTCTTTGGTAAAAAGCGAAGTGACTTGTGATTTTGGTGGAAAGCATGTTGATGTTTGTGTGCGTGCGTGCGTGTGTGCGTGTGTGTGTGTGTGTGTGTGGGTGGGTGTGTGTGTGGTGAGGTCATCACACAGGAGCCCGTTCATGCCTGAATAAACAATAAATGGCAAATAACAGAAGAAGAAAAAAAAAAAACACGTGTTCGCTCTGTTTGCCTTTTATTTCTCAGTGTTTGGAGATGGAGGCACATGAAAGGTATGAAGGTCCAAGGTTATCAGGCACATAAACCCCGCCGGAGCCGTTTTGCCAAATACATTTAAAAATGTGGTCAAGGACTCCAAAACACACACACAAAAAGGGGAGAATTGGGGAAGCCGAGTGACTGGTCACTTGGCAAGGTCAAGAGCTCCTGACTGGAATATTACAACATGACCTGAATTCAAGTCAGCCACACACATCTACACGCACACACTGGAGGCGATCACACAGGCGCACAGTCATACATTTAAAAAATTATAACCATATCTCCCCCATCATTAGCCCCCATCATTTTGGCTACGCTTAGCCCTCACAGACACGCACGATTAACTCAACTGGATTCGTTGTCAATATGCTTGCATAACCCAACGCGGTCATCATTAAGAATTTCCATTCGGAAACTGAGAGTCTGACCTCACCGAGGGGAACCCGGCACGTTTTTTTGAAGGACGTACAAAGCTCAATTTTGCATGAGATCCGCTAGATAAAATCTAGAAAATCATCGCAGTTGCAATAATAATGCCGGCAAAAACTAAATTTTACAGGAAAAATAAAAACAGCCAACACTTCCACAATACCCAACTAACTTTACTCAAGAACACAATTGAAAGCTTCTGATTGGTCGACCTCTGAGCAACAATAAAACCACGGATGCCCCTCTAAACCGAATGCAATTTTGAATTAATTTGGGAAAATGTATGAACTAGTGAGAATATACAAACACTACATTGTTGTCGGTAAATGAGACACACCTCCAACCATTGCCATTGCAGCCAATGATGCAAGTGTGTATGTGTGCGTGTTTAAAACTAGTGCACGTGTGGCCTTCCGATCACTGTGGGGCCAGGTGGAAATGTAAACACGCTTCCACGTAAACACGTGTGTGCGTGCGTGGTGTGTGTGTCGATGGAGCAGGATATCCCCTGTCCAAGTGGTCTAAGAGGGGAGAGCAGGAAGTGAGGCCACTCCCTCCTCGACAAGTCCGACAACAAAACAATACAGGGGGGGAAAAAATGCTAAATTGGCTTTTTCTTTTAGCATTAGTTATTAGTATGCAGCCCTGCGACTGACCGGCGACCAGTTCAGGGTGTAGTCTGCCTTTCGCCCGAAGTCAGCTGGGATAGGCTCCAGCGCCCCGCGACCCTAACTAGGATAAGCGGTGTTGAAAATGGATGGCTATTAGTAAGCAGTAATTTACCAGTGTTATGCACCATACTAAGAGCTATAAGGCCCCTCAGTAGTGTAGATCCCATGCATGCTCAAAAACTGGTGTATTTATACTACCTACACCAAACCGCCTGGTAAGAAGAAATATCTTGGCCCATAAAGATCAAGCATATTTTGCCTTGACTTTAGACATTTAATCTAATAATGTGGCCAGTGAATAGTAGTTAAATCACTATCAGTGTTTTTTCACATGATATTAAATATAATGTCCTTTATATTGATTTTATGAGATTATCCATCCATCCATCCATTTTCCGTATTATATTGCTACATATTGGTGGATGAGCATAAAAAAAGTGAGTTTGCATTAAGATTTACAGACAAAATCTACCTTTACTTCGAGCCAAATCCTTTTTGGGTTTTAATGGATTAGAGTTGGATCCAATTGCAGTTTTTAGACGACTCAAAACTCCAGTAATTAATATTTCCCAGACACAAGAAACCTTGGGGTTCTCATAATTTTGGAGTCCTGGGACCCCTTAGAGGGGATAATTTTTTTGGAGGACGCCCCTCAGAATCCTAATGTCAAATTAAGTTAAATTAAGAAATCACTTTTTATTTTATTTTTTTTAATTTTTTTGGGGGGGGGGGGTTCACAGCTACAATTACAAAGTCATATTTGCATGTCATGGTTGTCTTGATAATAACCAAAATCACTGGGAATACAATTCAGGTTTAAAGCATGTCAAATAGCTGCATTTTTTCTTGTTCATTGGATTCTTCAAGTCATATACATTTAGCGGCACCATGCGTTAAAATGAACAAGAAATTTAAGAAATAAGAGTAGTCTAATCATTGTTACCATGATTGTAGGGTATGCACTTTATTAAACGACGCAACCTATTTTATTGTCAATTATTTTCCAGCCAACCAAGCCACGATTACGGAGACTCTCGTTTGAGAACCACTTTCCTAAAGATCTCGGGATTGGCTCCCACTGGCATGCCTTTTATACAGTATATAGATACTGAAGGGAGCTGCGACTCAAATGCAAAAAAGTGACCATTCTTAAAAAAAAATTTAAAAAAATTAGTGATCTTTCCCAAGGGGTCCGATGCGGTATCTTGTCCGAGCTCCATTAACGGGCATGCATGAGATTCTGGGTCCATGAGTCACTATGACCGAACCCATATCTGTTGCTGCAAAGTATTTTCCACTTTGTAATTTGTGTTGACTAATTAATCCTGCCAACGCAGCACTTTGCGGAAACGCAATAAACGGGGAGACAGCAGGAAAAACAAAAGAGCAGGTAATCATTTGCCATCGCTGTTAGCAAAACGCTAAGTGAAGTACTCCCCCCCCCACCCCCCCGAGTGCAAAGGACTGTATCTAACACTGAGATTCACACATGCACTGTGGGCCGAACTGTGTCATTTTTTCCCCAAGATGCATCTGTTGATCTTATTTATTGATTGCAAAGCTTTCTGGCCACTCTCCCGGCAGCCATTAATTCACTGGAGGTTGAGGGATGCCCGCATTGTGTATTCATCGCTTTGCATGATGATGACGATGAGTCACCCGTTGCTTTGCAGGACAAAAAAATAAATAAAAGATAACTCTGGCGTCCTTCAGAAGGCAGCCAAAAATGCACTTTTCATAAGCGAGCAAGCAACGACCCAAGGATGGGATGAACACCACCACGGTCCGGCTTCAATCCCATTCTGTCACCCTCTAATGTGCCGGAATATCATTCACCACAATAAAGCTCATTATGCCCACATTGTGTCTCCAATTTGCATTCATTCATGGCTAAACTCTGTAAGAGACTTCCCTGGGCCCCGCAAAACAATTTCCCTCAACCCACACGAGAGCACACCATTCCTGGGAAAAAGCCCATTTAACCCACGCGCTATGTTACAGTAACCCATCTGTCTAGAACAATACGGTGTTATCAAGATGCATATCTCCCTGGAAATGGGAGCGCCTAATGCAGAATGATGTGCATATGAATGCGATTTCTCAGATTTAGTGCGAGGTGGGAGGAACAAGCCATTGTCTTTTTCATTGTATGCTAAATGTGAGAGTGGGGATTCTTGATGGATGGTAAATGGGGGAGCAGGCTTATTCCTCAATGGCAATGCCTGAGGTCTCACAGGAGATACATCGGTGAGGATCTGAAGTGATAGAAAATCCATCCTGAAGACAGAGACGTATGCAAAAAGTGGTGCCATGTCTCGTTGTATAGCCCTGTGCTCTTGTGATGACGTACTATAAACAGCCTTTGTGTTTTAACAATTTTTTAAGGGTGTGTGGACAGCATGTTTAAGGGGGTGTGTTCACTTCAGCTAGGCTCTCTATGTTAAAAATATGATGCCTTTATTGGCAATAAGCAGATGTTTTGTTTTGTTTTGTTTCGGAGGTGTGGGAGGTGCGCAAACTTTGTCGGGATGTTGAAGGGGTGTGTGTCCTTCAGCCACTGCTCTCAAATGTTTTTGGTTAAGTGAAAAAAAATATGAGTAAAAAGATACACACATACTAAAACATAAATGCTACCTTCATTGCCAATAAACAAATTTTTTGTTTTGACATTTTTTTTAAGGGTGGGTGGTTGTGTCCCAACTCTGTCACGATGTTGAGGTTACTCCTCCTTATTTTTAGTTAAAAAGAAAATATTAACATAACTGTGATGCCGAACAGATTTTTATTTGATATTTTTCGGGTGCGTCAGGGGTGTGCCAACTTTGTTGAGCTGTTGAAGGAAGTGCGGTCACTTCAGCTATTGTGCTCCACTGCACATTTTTGTTAAAAAAAAGAAAAAGAAATATGATGCCTTTATTGGCTACAAGCCGACGTCTTTTGCTTTTTTTCAGAGCTGTGGGCGTGTGCCAACTTAGTGTGAATAGTAAAGGGGTGTGTGTACTTCAGCTACTGCTTTTGCTATTTTTGGTACATAAAATACACATAAAAAATTTAAAACGAAACAATATTACAATAAACCTGATGCCTTCTTTGCCTATGAACACATTTGCGTTTTGCTATTTTTTTTCAGGGTGCATCACAGGTGCCCAACTTTGCTGGGAAAGCCACTGCTCTCCGGCTTTGGTAAAATGTAACTGTAAATACTAACACAAACATGATGCGTTCGTTAGCTATAAACAGCCTTTGTGTGTTGATGATTTTTTTTAGGGTCTGTGGGGGAGGGTGTGCCAACTCTGTCAGCAACTTAAAGGGAGTGCCTTAACTTCAGCTACTGCTCTGTGTTTCTGTTGTAAAGTTTCAAAATGTATTAGCTATGAACAGACTGCGTTTTGACTATATGTTAGGGTGTGTGTGTGTGTGTGTGTCAACTCTGTCAGCATTTTTAAGCAGGTGTGTGGCTTACATAGTTTATTACTTATGAAACTTATTTTACCTTTAGAGGTAAAATTCCTTGTCACTGAGGTGGTGTAGTTCACAAAAAGGACATTGTTACATGTAAAATATGTGTGCCTTAAGAATGACATAAAGGTATGCAAAGTCTCAAGGGGGATATGAAATACTACCAATCCACAAAGTTTCATGGAAATTAGGAGTGTTGTTCTGGCGTAATCCTAACCAACCAACCAATCAACAATCCAATGTCCATGTGTATATATTTTGGCAGGCACTGGCACTTGTGTCCAGGAGCCAGATGCTGCATGTCAGCCCCATGTGTGCATTGAGCAGGTATACTGTATTCTGGCTGACACTTGGATCAATAGAGAATTAGGTCCTATCAAGACAAGACACGCAGGGTGAGGCGGCATCAGGCTGATAACGCTTCCCCCGGCGGCCAGCTGCAGATACGAACGGCGAGAGGGGGAGAAGATGTGAGAGGGAGAGACAAGCTGGGAAACCGGGAGGGAAAGACGTATCGATCAGGAACGTATAAGAGAAAGGAGAATGAAGAGACAAAATGCATGTAAAGGTGATATATGAAGAGAGTACAGAGCTGTCAAACTCACTGCCACATGGACAGAGACACTACAATACATACAGTATTTTCCATAGTTACATAGTCTTGCTACAGTATATCACAGATTTTCAACTTTTGCGGGAGGGTCGGGTGTTCACTGTAACCCTATTTCACTGTGCCTTACTGTTATCACTGTCACTGTAAGGTGTTTTTACATTTAAGTATAATGTAGAATGTCTATAGTGTGTGTTTGTATTTACTTTCATTTGCTTTAGTATGTTGTATTTTTCACAAAAAGTTGGATATTAGGAAGAGAATTGTGGGATATCCTTGCGTGCAATTTCCAGATGCCTGAAGGTGCCACGTTCATCTGTTCAAAGTAATTAAAAATTGCCTAAAAAATTAATCTCTCATTACTCTAGTATTTAAATTGAAATTTTTTTTTTTAAAAAGGAAATAATTTTGGTCATTCTAATTGACCTCAAACACATACATTTACTCTGATTTAATGTCAGATTGAGAGAGAAAAAAAGTGGATGTAAACATTTGGTTTCAACTGTATATTCTCTCTTCTCTGTGGGAAAAACGATTATTACTGGAGCTCAGTTGGGGACCTTCTCTGCCTTTTCTTCTGTCTCTTAATTACACTGCATCTCTTCTTGTAGACTTTAGTGCAGCATTTTGGAGCAAAGCGTTGTACTACTCTAAAGGCACACCACTCTAATTTCAGACTTGTATACTGTAGAAACCCTTTGAAGAAGGAAAGAGAAGAAGAAGAAAAAAAAAAAAAAAAAAAAAAAAACATTGCTGAAAATTCCACAATACGCCCGATGAACCGCAATATAGCGAGTGACCACTCTATAGGAAAGCTCGAAAATGGTTGATTAGGCCTTGCCCGGATCAAGCATCTCCGATTGCATATGATCCAAATCAGTGTGGCTCTTGCTGTGACAAAGACAAGCAATCCCCCATACTGGGACTAAACCATGCGGCCCCCTCACCAAGTTAAGGCCATACCTGTGAGGGGGGTGGGGGGCGGGGGTGGCTGGACGTATAGCTGGGGGGGGGGGGGGGGAGCTTTCTGAAGACATTTTCTAGCGCTGTGTAAAGCAGAGCACCATCTGCGACTGGTTCTCTAATGAGAAGCTTAATGGGTTTTCAACCATGTGGTTTGTTCTGTGCTGAAACTCTCCACGTGCACACGTGTGCTTTTACATGTACGTAAAGTGTCTTTTCCATACAAAGCCTCACACAAGCAGATGTCGGCAATGCCCCCAGTATGGATTTAGGAGGACGAATAGTTTTAAAAGACCTGGGGAGTACCGCACTCTCATCTAAACCTGACATAGATGCTAATATTTTTTTTCTCTTCATCTATATCTAAAATAAAATTCTCTCATATTGTGTCCATCAGGGCACTAACGGTACCTCACTGCCTGATAACATGCTAATTTACATGCTACAGTATTTGTTTGGTTGAACACTGACAATAACCAGCCTTTGCAAATTATCGTTTTGCTTACAATCGTACACATAAACCCGATGTTTTTTCCTATTTATTCAGTCCTTCGACAAATACTACGAAACACAACAGCAGCATGCGATTAATCCACACTTGCACAATAAAAGTGAGAAGTACCTGCAGGAAAAGGGGAATTTATTTATTCATGAGCTGCAACAGTGAGATAAAACTATGAAATGGACCCGTATAATGCATCACAATAGGGGAAAAAATTGATTGGGCCATCCTCAGCAGCAACAACTGAAATCAAGCGTTTTCTCTAACTGGCAATGAGTCTTTCACATCTCTGTGGAGATGTTTTGGCCCACTCTTGCAGAATTGTTTGAATTCAGCACAATAGAGGGTTTTTAAGCATGAACTGCCTTTTTAAGGTCATGCCACTGTTTTTCAATTGGCTTTAAGCCCGGACTTTGACTCGGCCACTCCAAAACCTTCATTTTGTTTATTGTTAAGACAATCAGAAGTCGACTGGCTGGTGTGCTTTGGATTGTTATCCTGCTGCAGAAGCCAAGTGTGCTTCAGCTTGAGGTCACAAACTGATGGCTAAACATTGTCCTTCAGGATTTTCTGGTAAAGAGCAGAATTCATGGTTTCATCAATCACAGTAAGTCGTCCAGGTCCTGAAGGAAGTAAGCAGCCCCAGACCATCACGCTACCACCACCATGTTTGACTGTTAGTATGGTGTTCTTTTTGTGAAATGCTGTGTTACATGTATGCCAGATGTAATGAGACACACACCTTACAAAAAGTGCAACTTTCGTCTCATCTGTTCATAGAATATTTCCCCAAAAGTCTTGGGAAACATTCAGATGTTTTTGTTTGTTTGTTTGTTTTATGTTCTTTTTGGTCAGCAATAGTTTTCGCGTTGGACCTCTGCCATGAAAGCCATTTTTGGCCAGTCTCTTCCTTATTGTTGAGTCATGAACACTGATCTTAACGTGGGCACGAGAAGCCTAAAGTGCTATTGATGTCCTGGGTTCATTTGTGACTTCCTGGATGAGTTGTTGCTGTGCTCTTAGGGTCTTTGTAGGCCAGCCACTCCTAGGAAGGTTCACCATTGTTCCATGTTTTCTCCATTTGAGGATAATGCCTCTCACCATGATACACTGGAGTCTTAAAGCTTTAGAAATGGCTTCGTAACCCTTTCCAGACTGATGTCAATTGCTTTATCTCCCGTCTGTTCTTGAATTTCTTTGGATCGTGGCATTTTGTTGCAGCTTTTTTGAGATCTTCTGGCTGACTTCATTCTGTCCAACATGCTCAATTTACTGGAAGAGATTTCTTGGTTGAACAGCTCTGGAGGTAATAAGGCTTGTGTGTGGTTTGTGAAAATGAACCAAAGAAAATTTACTAGCCACATTTAATTCATGATTTAACAATGGGTAGCTCTGGTAGCTCTGAATATTTTTTGTTCCTGAATAAATAAAACCACCATTTAAAAACAGCATTTTATGTTGACTTGGGTCATCATTGTCTGATATTTACATTTGTTTGATTATCTTAAACATAAAAGTGAGGAAACAATGTAAAGGTCTAAGAACATGAGAAGGGGCCCGATATGTTTTCATGGTACTGTACATTTGTTTGCAGAAATAAAAAAATCCACAGTTCATTAATATAGAACAACCTCTACGTGAAGGTCATGAATCAGGCTAATTACGGCCTCTCGATTGTTTCTCTTAATGAATTCTCTTTATTAGCATTCTCCGATGAATGCTTCCACCCGCTTGTTGTATTATGCAAATGCATTTAATGAAGCGCAGTGACAATTAGCGCAGGGCGACTTGTACTTTGCGCTTGTAGCATCAAATTGGGCTAATTAATGATTGGATTTTTACAAGAGATTACAATTTGTGTTATTTTTTTTACAGCGTTGTTTCATCTTTTCACATTTAATGTCAGGATTTTTTTAAAATCTATGCGGCTTTGTGGCCCTCACTAAACCAGTTAATGTACAACTACGACAGGGAGAAGAGTCAAAGGCAAAGAAGAAGGGGGAAAGGAGGGGGTGTTTTCTGTTACTAGTGAGAGGGTTAATGTGAATATACTGGATGCAACGAATGCATGGTATAAACTAGGAATACACCAGCAGGGTTTTAAACCCGTCTCCGGGGCCTTGTGTACGTGACAAGCACGTCTCTTCATCCGATATTTTAAACGTGACAAATCAAATTTTTCAAATCTGTCACGTGACAGATTTGAAAAAGTCTCAGCCTTGCTGTGTTTTTTTTTGGGCGGCGCAGACAGATGGGGGAGATCATAACAACGCAGGTTGCATCAGCGTTGCCGTTTCCGTTCACCTCGGCTGCGAGGAGCGCGCAGTTTACATCAGCATTGACTTTCTCTTGCCTCAACACGTGTCAATAGGCTGCAATCCCTAAGGGGAGGAGGCAAAGCTTAGTTGTTACTGTATTTCTTCAATTGCTGATGAAACTGAACTTTTAAACCGCAACCAGATGTGTAAAGACAATGAGTATACAAATGGCCATCACAAAATTACACCTGCACTATGTAGTACTCAATTGTGGAGATAAAACAAACTTTTCACCATTTCAGTTTTAGCATCCCTTTTTCCAGATCATAGAAGTGGTATTAGATGGACGACATTTAAGCCGGGGAATGGTTTCAGCGCATTCAGCTGACACGGCCACAGCCTTCGAGAGCAGAGAGAAAGTTTTGATTTTTCATGATTTTGATGCCTCATTTTGTACACCTTGCAATTTTATTAAATGATTATACACAACCTACATACTGTAAATATATTTACAGCATGTGGAATACATGATACTATGTTGACCCAATGACCAATGTCAACAATTTAGAGAAAAAATAAACAATTATAAAGATTAAACTTTTCAAAAGTCAATGTTTTTTTTTGTGTTCAAATCAGTAACTATGAGTCGAACCTTTACAAAATCTCATGACAAACTAATAGATTGCACCAAAAGCGCTTTGAGATCATACTGTATTTAGATTTTTGGAAAAATATGTCATGTTCAAGACGACCGCACAATGGCACATGTTCAGAAGCCAATCACAAGCTTTAGCTTTTGAAAGAGGAAGTGATATGACAAAAAAAAGGTCAGAGCTTTTGCGGCAATTTTTCAAATTGAACTAAAATTTTAATTTTAATTTCCAAGAGCAAGTGTAATTTATTACATATTTTCTCCAGTAATATAATGGATTACAATTAGATAGATTCTGTAATTAAATTACCTAATCTCGTTACATGTAATAAATTACTCCCCAACACGGCCTATAAGACACACGAATATAGTTGAAAAGGTTCCTAACAGAAACCTTTGAGCCAAATGTTCCACCACGGTGTTTTTTGTGGCATTATAGCAGTGTAAGGAGAGAATAATAAGATCCCATGTTGTTGTTCACATAGCCCAGCAATGTCTTGAGTTCATTCTCGATAAGCCAGGAGTTGTCAGTGCACTTGCTTCGAAGCATCTTAAAGCGATGCACGTGCCGGATGAACGGCATGCATGCAAAACGGCCTCCGCGCGGGGGTTAAGCGAGGTCATAAAGGTCCGGGAAATAAGTGGAATTATCTACCGGGCTGCAGCGTGTCAGGTGTACAGAAGCGGCAGGTTGGGAAAAATGCGAGACATCAGCGGCGTTTTGGCCGACCGAGCGTACGTCCTCACGGCTCCCGCAGGGGCCGACTCGATCAATGCCAATCCCAAACAAATTAGCCTCGCTTTAACGCTCCACCTCTCGCCGCCTTTCCTTTCCACCCCCACGGCCGCGCACACCACCATGAACGTTGAGCTGCACTGTCACTGATACGTGTTTGAACAATTTCAAACCATGATAACATAACTTCAGCAGGGGATTTGCAAGGAAGTGTACTGTAGGTGTTGGCTGTAAATGTGACTCGCAAACTACTGAAAGGATCTCACACACTACTGAAATGTTCTCACACAAACTACTGAAATATTATTCAGTTATGTACTGAAACACTCAATCACTACTGAGCAATTGTTCACTCACTCACACACACTATGGAAATATTATCCACTCACACACTACTGAAACTCTCTTCGTCACAACTGAGAAATTATGCACTCACACTCACGATGAAAAACACTCTCACATTCACTCCTGAAATATTATCCATTTGCACAAACTAATGAAACATTCTCACACACACTACCGAAACGCTCTCATACTCACGACTGATAGACTCTCAGGCACATTACTGAAACGCTCTTACATTTGCCTCTGAAACACTCTCACGACCGAAATAATATCCAATCAACACATTACTGAAACTCTCTCTCAAAGACTACTGAAAAATTGTTCACTCACCCACACTAATAAAACTCTCTCACACACATGACTGAAATGCTCTCTCACTCGATGCTGCAGAATTATCCACCCACACACAGTACTGAACCACGCTCACACACACTGTTCAAAAACTCTCACATTCACAACAGAAATGCTCTCACACACATACTACTGAAACGCCCGAACATGTACTTCTGAAAGACATGCAAGTTGAGCTACACTGTTACTTACACTGTATTTATGTGAGTGATATGGATACTGTTACGATTACATGACAATTCAGAACCAGGAGAACATTACTTTAGCAGGCAATTTGCAGGGAGGTGTGGGTGTGGGCTTTGTGTGTTCCAATAAACCAACAAACACACCTCAGCAGCATTTTCTAATAACACAGTGAGCAATAAGGGCAGGACTCCTGCATCATAAAACGCCATAAGCGTGCACACACACAAACATATGCACACACAAACACACACGCACTTGTAATCAAGTCATCCATGTGGACAGAACACAGTCGAGAACACAGCGCTGATAAAGACACACACACGCACACACACACACACACACACACACACTTAATTTTTCCTTTTGTCTCTAGAGAACAATAGTGAAACATTCTCAGCTTGTGCAAATGTGAATTTTATATTACAACCACTGATTTAGGCCAACTGGCATGAAGGGCATGACTGTATTGTCTTTTTTTTGGTCTATTTTTCATCTCTCACTATTGTGGAATTTAGCAAATAGAAATAATTTTGGTAATTCAAATTCACCTAAAACAGGAAAAGTTTAGTCTGTTTTCATGTCAGACAGTAAAGAAGGGGGGGAAAAAAGCATAATGTATCTTTTTATAATCGTGCTAAAAAATTTTTAGAACACGATTATATGTCCTATATTGCGCGATACGAGTAGTGGGCGTGGCTCACACCAGGACAGTCTTTTAGAAAAGCCAATATTTACAAGTAATAAATGTGCTTTCATAGCATAAAAATGGAGACATATCATTCATGGCTTCAATATACACATAAAATATTTGTGAACTTAAACAAACACGATACTTAAGTGGCCTTAAGGGGGACAAGAAATCCAGGAACTGAGCTAAAAAGAAAACTACATGATAAAGACACACATTAATTTTGTCCAAACATAACACATTTGGTCATTATCTGACTTAATTTAAACCAAAAGGAAAACAACAATAGATGAATATTTGGGAAATGTGCCACAGAATACTTTTAAGTAGAAAATTATATATATATATATATTATATATATATATATATATATATATATATATATATATATAAAGTAAAAGTCTATATAAATATATATCCCCTGATGTGACAAGTCAAAAGCGTCAACAAATAAAAAATTATTCAAAAATAATAAAAAATAAAACAATTTCAACAGAAACACTGATCTTTCAATTAAAATAGTCATTTTATTTTCAAATAAAACTCATTATTTAAAAAAATAAAAAGTAGTCTTTAAATCTAGGCATTTCAAGATTAAAAATAATTTTAAAAAATTAAAATAACAAAAAGTTAAATCACCATTTCTTTTTAATTAAAAACTATTTGAAAAATGTTTAGAAAGTGTTCTCTGAATTGAGACGTTTTAAAATTAAATACCTATATATATTTATAAACATGATTGTCTCACTCACACACACACACACACATTATTAATCTGTTTTATCAATGTACAGTGGGTACAGAAAGTATTCAGAGCCCCTTAAATTTTTAACTGTTTGTTATATTCCTCATTAATGTACACACAGCACCCCAATATTAACAGGAAAAAAAACGTAATTGTTGAAATGTTTGCAGATTTATTAAAAAAAAAAAACTGAAACTTTCTTTGCTCAGTATTTAGTAGAAGCCCCCTTTTGAGCTAATACAGCCATGAGTCTTTTTGGGAATGATTTTTTTTACACCTGGATTTGGGGATCCTCTGCCATTCCTCCTTGCAGATCCTCTCCAGTTCTGTCAGGTTGGATGGTGAACGTTGGTGGACAGCCATTTGCAGGTCTCTCCAGAGATGCTCAATTGGGTTTAAGTCAGGGCTCTGGCAGGGCCATTCAACAACAGTCACGGAGTTGTCCTTCGTTATTTTAGCCATGTGCTTAGGGTCATTGTCTTGTTGGAAGATGAACCTTTGGCCCAGTCTGAGGTCCTGAGCACTCTGGAGAAGGTTTTCATCCAGGATATCCCTGTACTTGGCCGCATTCATCTTTCCTTCGATTGCAACCAGTCGTCCTGTCCCTGTAGCTGAAAAACTCTTCTTTACCTCTCTCACCAAGGCTCTTCTCCACCGATTGCTCAGTTTGGCCGGACGGCTAGCTCTCGCTAGTTCTGATCATCCCAAACGTCTTTCATTTAAGGATTACGGAGGCCACTGTGCTCTGAGGAACCTTAAGTGCAGCAGACATTTTTTGGAACCTTGGCCAAATCTGTGCCTTGCCACAATTCTGTCTCTGAGCTCTTCAGGCAGTTCCTTTGACCTCATGATTCTCATTTGCTCTGACATGCACTGTGAGCTGTAAGGTCTTATATAGACAGGTGTGTGGCTTTCCTAATCAAGTCCAAAAAGTAGAACACCATTGAGGGGGAAGTGAGGACAAGAAGAAGGAAGTGTAAAGGATGCCAAGTATTACATGCCAAGCTCGCTCCCTGGTCACCCATCAGTCTCTTTGTGCCTCAGGGAGGACGGGGAGGGGGTGGGGGGGCACTGGTTCACACCAGGCTGACACAAACCCAATGCCCTTACACACACATTCACGCACGAACGTACACACACTGGACGGAAAATGTGTTGGCGAGATAGGTTTCAGTGATGGCACCCACGTTCTGATAAGTGATCTAACCAGAGTAATGCCTGACATGTAAACATACACACACATACTGAAAGCAAAAGCCCAACAAAAATGCAAATATAATTGGTAGTTTCTTTTTTACACAATTTTAACTTTGAATTAATATTTAGTCAATATTAGGGGAAACGGAGAAAACTAATTAAAAGACCAAATGTGGAAAAAATTTGGGAAAAACAACTGTTTTAGGCACTCATATTAACCTGTAATGTAAGCTTTCAAATAGTTCAGGCCTCAGTGGAGACGTTAGTGGTTTAATTCAATTCAGTCACCTTTATTTAAACTTGTGGGCCACTGAGGTTGCCCTCATTTTCAGTGACGATGAGCAAATAAAAAAACAAACAGAAACAAGAAAAGCAAAGCAAGAAAGAAGCCATAAATTAGCTAAAACAATTCCAGGAAGTTTAAAAATAGAAAGCAGATATTTTGATTAATAATTTTAGAGGCAGAGATAAAACATTATCACGGTTAGGGGCTTTAGTATTTAAAATGATTAAAAGACAGTTCCAGGTTTTTTAGCGCTTGTGGTATAGTGTCAGCTGTGAACAATATAAAATGGTACCATCAACAAAAAGATAATAGTAACTCTCAGGAGACACTATATTGTTAATATAAATCGAACAAAGCACCGGGCCCAGAATTGACCCCTGTGGGACACCCTTGGTAACAGGTAAAAGGTCCGACTGGACACCGCCTAGTTTCAAATATTGAGACAGACAGAAAACTCTGGAACCAGTTACATTTAATGTTGTGTAGTTTACTTAACACGAATGAATGCTCAACAGTGTCGAAAGACAAGTTCTCAATAGAGAATAATGTAGGCAAAATAAATTTGCTCTCTCTCTCACACACACACACACACACACACACACACACACACACACACAAACACACGCACGCACGCACACGTACGGACACGCGCACACGCATATCGTATTCTGGACCGGTCGTCTGCCCTTCCTCTCCCCTCTGACACAGTGAGCTCCGACCGGAAACTCAGCTCCTTACCATTCTGCAGAGAGAGGAGCTTTTGTCTGCACTACACAGATGCCCCTTTCTCTAAACTCTCTTCTGTGTGTGTGTGTGTGTGTGTGTGTGTGTGTGTGTGTGTGTGTGTGTGTGTGGCAAGTGCAGATAAAAGTGAAGACTGTCTGAGACAAGAGAGGAAAGTGGGTTTACAGTGGGGGGGGGAAAAACTCTGAAAAAAGCCCAAGTTGGAATGTTTTTGGAGCACATTTAAAACATGCTGTCAGCCCCAAAAACCACAATGCAAATGAGCTGAAGTGTTTGGGATGACATCACTGTGAGTGTAATATAAAGTTACTTTTCACTCGCGTTGCCCGAGGAATGAGAGTTTTGTCAGCGCCTCACTGTCGTGTCGCTTTGAAGCCGAACAAGAGGCGTCTTATTGCCGACACGTCTCCCGCCGTCAGATTTGCCACGCCACTTTCAGAGGTGAAAGTTGAAGAGGGAGGCCAGTTTTTGAATGCATCTGAGGGGGGCCATCCCACTGTCTTTGAGCATTGCATGATGGGTTGTGTTTCACTCAGTCATCAGCTGTTCAGTGGAGTTTTTTTAACTAGACCGCCACCAAGGTTAAATAATCTTTGAAATTAGTGATATGATCGATGGTGAGTTATGGCCATTTATGATAGATTGAATTCAACTGTCCCCAAATTAATTTTAATAAAAATAATTGTTATTCCTGGGTGGAAAATTCATTTCTCTATACTTTCTTGCAAATTTAAGTTACTTATAAGTAATTGAAGGACAGCCCTATAGATCACACATACACACACGTGCATGTGGCACAAATATAAGAGCAACTGACCAACTGCATCACTGTGTGGTACGGAGCCTGCACCGCATCCTGCCGCAAGACTCTCCATCGCATAGCGAGGGCAGCTGACAAGATCATCAGAACCTCGCATCTCTCCCTCCAGGACATTGACAGCACCCACTTCACCCACAAAGCCCTCCATATAGCGGGGGATGCCACCCATCCCTCACACAGCCTCTTCAGTCTGCTGCCGTCAGGACGAGCCAAGTCATTCATCAGGCTGTCAGGAATCTGAACTCTCTACCCGCTGTGCCCCCTCTACCTCTTCTGTCCTCTGCCCACCTGAACTCTGATGCCCCACATACACACACGCACGCGCGCACACACGCACACACACACACACTCGATTTAGGGTCGCACCAGCCACTTTACCAACATTGGGGTTTTGTCATCTAATTTATATATATCTTATTTGCCTTGGTTCTCTGACCTTGACTATGTTGCACACGTCACCTGATCTTTCCACATGCAATTAATACTTTTTATACTGTATTCAGCAGTCACATCAAATCAATAACTAAAACTGCCTTTTACCATCTGAAGAACATATCCAGAGTGAAGGCTTGCATGTGTCAAGCAGACCAAGAGAAGCTCATGCTTTTATCTCAAGTAGACTTGGCTATTGTAATAGTCTTCTGACTGGACTCCCTAAAAAGAGCATTAAACAGCTACAGCTCATTCAGAATGCTGCGGCTCGGGTTCTGACTAGAAAAAAAGAGGTCAGAGCATATTACTCCAATTCTAAAGTCTTTTCACTGGCTTCCAGTCAGCTTCAGAATATATTTTATAGTTCTGCTACTGGTCTATAAATCACTAAACTGTTTAAGTCCTGAATACATGAATGAAATGCTAATGGAATATAAACTCAGTAGGGCTCTGAGATCGACAGACTCAGGTCAAATAGAGGATCACAGAGTCCAAAGCAAACACGGTGAAGCAGCATTTAGCTATTATGCTGCACACAAATGGAATAAGTTGCCAACAGAAGTGACGTCAACCCCAAGTGTGCATGTTTTTAAGTCCAGTTAAAAACTCTTCTTTTTTCCCATGCTTTTTTGAGCATTTCCACTTTTATTTGATATTTATTGCACTGTATGCTGTTTTAATTGAATTTGTATTTTTGTTATTTTTATTATTTGTTTTTGGAGTGTCTTTGTAGCACCGTGGGCCCTTGAGTACCGTAATGTCAATTGTCTTTATGTGTTACGCATATTGAAGAATGGAAAATAAAAGCACCTTGACCTTGACTTACAAAAATGTTTTAATATCTAATATATTGCACTAATTATATATACTATTTTTATAATACAACAAGCACATCATAGTGTAAATATACAAATATATGGATCTATTATAGTATATAGCGTAAGAATTATTTATCAATTGAGTCATTAAATATCATATGATAGAAATATACACACAATGTGTACCAGCCCTTATGTGCAAGCACGAAGGACAAGCAGAGTAATCTTGTTATAATGACGCATTAGACGGTAAAAAGCCTCGCATTCATCACAAAAGCCTTCTTTCAGGGCACCAACAAATAAAACAAAAACAAATACAATTAACACGCTCTTAGTGTACTGATATAAAGCAGGATGGAGCTGTTTAAACAGCTCAGCAATCTACTCTGATCACCAATGCATCATTCATGAGCAGGACGGATCAATAACCGAGCACGCGTGACGCAGCACACGCACTGAGCAGTGCCTATTAAGATGTTTCCTGCCCGATTTCCCACAGTGCCCGGCAGCATCGACATACAGTACAGCAGAGCCACACCCGCCCTCACTGCAGCAGTCTTTCCACCTAGGGGCATATGACTCAGGCCCTCTTGTACAGTAAAGTCATCTCTTATGTGGCAACCATCTGGGATTCATTTCCCCACACCATTTTGGAACAGCTGTGGCCAAAGCTTTCATGTGTTGCGGTGGAATGCGGCACGGCGAAGGTAAATTACAGGGGAAGGCGGAGCGCCGTCGTAACTCGGGCGGCCGCTTTGGAGGTCAATTTGCGCAATGAAGCCCTCTGGATTTGGACATTTTTCATCGTCCCTTCTGTCTCACTCCGACAGATGTGGCCTCAGCAGTCACGGGCCATGACAAGCGACTGGACGAGACGACTTGCCACTGGTAGCTTGAAAGAGGCTCGCATGTTTGACTAGTTTGGGAACATATTCACACAAGTGTTGAATAATCCATCACTCAAGTCATTCTGGGAGAATGGCACATCTTCCTTTTTTTTTTTTTTGGCATATAATGGAAAATTGACTTTTTAATTGCTTGTATACAAATAGTTGGGTCTCTGGAGTGCCATCAAGTGTGAAATAAAAAAAAAACAAGTCCATTTTTTTATCTGCCTTTGTCTGAAAATATGTCTGTGATCACCACGTACAGACAGTACAGTATACTGCATGGGTGGGTCACATTTTATTTTTTTATTTTTTTTCCTCTCAATGATCAGATGGGCCACATCATTTTTATAACTTTTTTTAATAAAAATGTAAAAATTGTGCAATCATTGTTGTTTTAATAAAACTATTATGCTTAAAATGTTATTGTTAATTACAATTAATCAAACAATTAAAAAACTAAATGAAAATGTAAAATGGTTGACTAATATTTGGTATTTTAAATGTATTGTCTATACTATAATTGTTTATCTATTTTTTACATTATTCATATATATATATATATATATATATATATATATATATATATATATATATATATATATATATATGGATATTTTTATTTGATCTCATCTTAATGAACCAATTACTTAAATAAATTTTAAAAATGAAACTATGAATTATTAATTATATTATTTTAATTTTATTTACTTAATGTAAAATGTTTTACTTAATAAAATAACTCATGCTCATGATTTTTTATTCATAATTTATGCTTTTGCATTATAATTTTACTTGTTTTATTTTTTACTACTATTATACAATAAAGAAATTTAAATGGTATACAAGACAAACCCATTTACCCATTTGATTTGATTATTTATTTATTTAAAAACAGTAATTCATGCTCATTTTCAAATTATACTATTTCAATTATTTATGAATAACTGACAAACTATTTAATTCAATAAATAATAAATACTTTTTTTTTTTACATTTCCAAGCAGTTTCCATCCAATTTTCAGCACAATTGCAATTTTCCGCCCAGGTCCCGATGTTTATAAAATCCTACTTCCTGCAACAGGAACCATTTCCGACCCTTTAAATACACTTGGGGTTTGCAAAAGCGCAGTTTAGAGCTTCCTTGCAGGGCTCCTAATGTTGTTTTAGTGGGACACTGCCAAGAATCAAAAGCCTGTGGAACAGATTAAAGTCGTACCTCGCGTAATGTACAGCTGTGAAAATGGTCCCCCGTTTAGATATAAATATCGACTATTGGATCGCGTGTGCCAGGTCTGTTCCGGAACATGATGCATGTGTGTGTGACCGTGGTGCGGTACCCGTTATTAGCTTGTGAGAGAGAGCAGGTCTGAAGTGTAAGGTAAAACCAGCGGTGGGAAGTAACAGAGTACAAATATTTCTTTACTGTACTGAACTTGATTTTTCAGGTACCCATACTTTACTTTAGTGTTTATTATTCTGATGACTTAGTACTTGTATTCTCGCCGTCTAATGCCTGGATCAGACAACAAGATATTCGCCCCGTTACTTGCTATCGCGAATAAGTTATCAGTTTGGGCCTGACATACAGTATTTTGTCGGGAATGACAAAACTCCCTGGAGTGTGACAATCCACGATCAACGATTTAGCCCTAAAATGCCAAAATGAAATACGAGCGTGACTGATTTTTTTTTCCCGTGCAGTGCGACATATCAACAAGAACCCTCCGACATAGCACCTTCCCGTTGATCAGTAGGATTGCGCCTTGCAAAGGCACCTAGCCCCCCTTGGTTGCCGTTGTCAACCTTTAGTTGCACGCACAACTCATGGTTACTGAAACTTTAAAACATGAATCGACAGAACGCTGGCATGTTTCCCGCACAAGCTAGCTAGGTACATGATGTTATATTGCCTGCTTGGGAAACGCACAGGATGTGAATTGACAGCACAAATCTTTTTTTCCCAATACAAAAAATTGCCGCAATCAAAACTAGCGCCATGGTAACGGGGCTTTTTTTTCCCCCAGTTATCATTCAAATTTTTTGTTAGTCAGTTCACAACATTCGCAAAGCTGTGAGGTAAAGTTTTGTTTCGCGTGTCAAGTTATAAAAAGTGTATTGTATATAATGGACAATAAAGATGTATTTTAAGTACATTTCTGTCATGTACTTTTATACTTTTAAGAGGTTAAAACAGTACTTTTACCAGAGTCCTTTTTTTTTTTTACACACATTATCTGTACCTCTGCTTAAGTACAGAATGTGAGTACTTTTTCCATCTCTGGGAAAAACAGTCAATACTGAAAAAAAATGTTGAGATACGAGTCGGCACACGTCTTCATTTTTCTTTTTCTTTCCCGATCAAAGGAGACAAGGGTTAGCGTGTCAAAGCCAAGCGCGACGCTAATGGACGCTTGGATAAAAAGCTTTTATCAGCCGCGTTCAGCAAAGTCATCACAAAAAGGCCAGCACAGCGTACAGTTCCTAAACAGTAACATCATCTTTGTCCTTTTGATGCGAGGCCAGATTGTTCTTGGAGGGCACTATCTGCTTCATTTACATCTTATCAGCACTAATACCTCCGCCCAGCACAAAAACAAGTGCTTGCATGAGACTCCGCAAATATTACATGTCGGATTTTCATGAAACTGTGGGAAGGGTAGTGCAGACCAAAGACGAACAAAATGAATTATGGCCAGGATGGTTGAGACCAACACTGCAAATGGTTCTGTCCATCTACACTGGTGCCTTGTCAGTCACTGCGCCCTCTGATGCAGGCCATTTTTACTCCAATTATTATTAGCCCTGTTTGACCTATAAAGGGATAGGACACACGTGACACAGGAAATGGTGCGGAATAACCACCATATTCATATTAAGCAGTTTAGCTTGTCTTTTTAAAATACCACGGATAAGAGGACTTGGGGGGGGTGGGGGGAGGTACATTTCTCCTGTAGCAGGAGGCGGGAGATTGAGGCAAGGGAGAAGACACAAATGCTGCAGAGATTGCTTTGAAGGTGAACGTGGGCGATTGAATGTCCCTTACAAGCACCATTTCTTTTTTTTGATGAATACAAAACTACGATCGTAGGCTCACAGGTGTCACATTGTCATTTTGGAAGATCCAATACAAGATTACAGTGAACCCCTTTTATCAGGGGGGGATACATTCCAGATCCACCTGGTGTTGGTGAAAATCTGTTATAGACAGACCTTGGAATTAAATATAAAAAAAATAATGTACCGCTCCCACAGGCTCTAAACACATTTAAACTTATTCAAACATTGTTTTAAAGCACATTGTAAATGTATTTAAACACCCAGAAAAGGAGTCAGGTTGGCCGGTTAGTCTGCGTGTAAGCACCTGAGTGTGAGTTGTGGCCTACAGCAGCCCCTTGCGGGTGTTCTCCTTTTGCATTTGTGCGCATGACACTTTGTCCCAATCAATAAGCGGCTGAACGTCCATCCGCGGTTGTGGCTCTCCTTGCCCACTTGCGAGGCCATTACAGTACAATAATGACTCTATTTCATATCTCCACTTCACTCGAGCGCCAGCATGTGAAACACACTAACATTGTCACTTGCAACACAAAGCAAATTGAAAAACGTATTTGTGAGTACATGGTACCACTGTAATTTTTTTTTTTTTTTGTATCTGTGATGTAGGATAATTGTGACAATGGCAACAATGAAGCAATAAGGTGAAGCATGCTATATCAGTCCCACCATGTGCACACGACACAGTAAATCCATTTTGGGGCGAGAGTTATGTGAGTGCACTGGACGCCCCCGTCTTTTTTTAAATGGTGCAGTAGAGCAGCGCTCCCGCTGTGCATGTGCTCTAGTATCCTACGCAGAGAGAGAGAGAGAGAGAGAGAGAATTTTGACCGAGCGCCAGGCCGACCTCGTTTCCCCCCACTCCGCGTGCGTGTTGCAGTCGCACTGTAGTGGCGCTCGCCCAACCCAGCTCGGCTTAGCTCGCAGCTCCCGGATCTCCGCCCTGCAAATTCGACGTGTAACTCAAGCCGCACTGCCACTGGCCTGGCCGATCAAAACTACCTCACGCACACATAATGCAAACAATCCGGCTACTTAAGTGATCTTGTCATGTAACAAAGGTTTGCATGAGGCATCTTCAACAACCACAGCACAATGAGTAGGCATGCGTACTATGTGTGCTGTGCTAAAAATGATACAAGGACTAATAATAAGACTATTGGATGAAGTAACACACTGATCGTGGGTGTGTGTGCATCACTGGCACTCTTCTTTTCCCTACAAGGAACTCATTGACCTGAATCTGTGCAGAGCCGCACCCCTCCTCATGGCTGCTGCAGAGACTGGAGACAAGAGACAAGAGAGAGAGCGCGAGCGAGAGCGAGAGCGCCTCTGGTGGCCACACGATGGAACTATGGCGCCACCACGGAGGTGCACTGATTCCCACGTTTTATGTTCCAAATTTCTCATTTCACAGTCAACGCTACACACGCCGTAAAAGCAGTCTGACTACTCTCGGCTTCATCGTGGAGTATAAGCGAGTGTGTTTGTGTGTCCGGGTTGCAGCGGGTTAATCTGTCACTCATCGGATGAACTCTCGTGTTGAATGGATTAGCCTTTCGCTGGTTAACTGGTGGACCACAATGGGGATTATCTTTTCTCAGTGGTGGGAAGTAATGAAGTAAGAATACTTTGTTGCTATACTTGGGTAGATTGAAAAGGCTCGTTTATAGCTTTTTTTTTTCAACCTCCCTGAATGAGGACACGGCATCAAAAAGACGTAAGCGAGAGGTTAAATCAAATCCGATTTTGATAGCTTGAGATTTTAGGGTCTTTAAGGCAGATAAACATGAAGCAGAAAGACAATGGCAACAAATTCATAAAAGCAGTATTAACTGTCCAGGCCCTGATTCAATTTATTTATTTTATTTTATTTTTATGTTGTCAATTACAAGAATGTTTCACGGCGAGTACATTCTGTCTTGTGCCGGCCTAAAAACCACAAGCTTCTGGCGTTCCAAAATTCTGCAAAAACAGAGTGGTTTTTTTTTTTTTTTAGTTCTAATTCCCAAATTTAGCATTTTTTTTTTTGTTAGTCCCCACAATTAGTCAAAATGACAAAACTCCAGGAACACGTTTAGACTTTAAGTTGACTCGACCGGGTACCAGTACAGTACTTACCGTAACATGCCGATAACGACGCCATCATGTCTCGTAATCGTGATGAAAATTAATTTGAATCAAACATTGTTCAAAAACAATATTATATCAAGGCATAAGGTTCACACAAATATGCCACTTAGTAACAACCTGAACATTTTAACAAGCAAGTTTTGCAACACATTTCACTTAAATGTAGCCGACTGTACAATGTCAATAAATACATTATTGATCCATTATCAATCAACTGCTTACTTCTCACACCCTATGAAAGTTAAATCAACAACAACTGAGCTTATGATTGATTGAATGTATACCACTGAATTGTTTAAACCGTCTAGTTACGTTACTTAGTTGTACTAAAACGTTCACAAGCGCGCCATTTGTATTTGTGATGGTTCCAAAGCGATCTATAAAACGGAATGTTCGACCAGCTAGCTAAACTGTTCAATTAGCTTACCTGTCTTTGGGAGTTTTGGAGTGACGAATGACGTTCGACGTCGTCGTTGTCTTTAATGCGCGAGTTGCAAGCCAAGCAAGTTGGCATCCTCTCTTTTTTTTTTTGTTGCAGACTACATTGACAACATTCTTGAATCCTTGAATTATCTTCGGAGCTCCTTCCATTGTTGTTCATGCGGGTGATTACGTCACACTGTCCAGTGCGCAACGATGCAGACTGGGTTGCCAGGCCCCACCCCCAAAAAAAACAACAACAACAAAATACATTTCTTTCTTTAAGAAAAAAAAAATAGGCAAAGTGTCTTGATTAAAATTCAGATTTACATTTAGCATCTGTACGTGTGTGTACTGATGCAGTCTGGGTCTGTCGCACACATTGACTTCCTAAATTTCGGGTTGCGCTTAGTCCAGGCCATTTTGTTTTTCCACCTTAATTTCATTTGAGTTGATCTCGGGATTTAAGACGACACGCATTTAGTTGAATAACGGAAGCTGAGGAGTGTTCTATATCAGGATTGTGGCGACTCGGCTTTCTAAGTGCATCCCAGAGACAATCAAATTTGCCAGTGGGAGTTGGGCTTTTAAGCTATAAATAAGGAAAAGAGTCACAGAAGCCATCTTTTTAGGGAATAATCATGTATTTGAAAGAGGAGCAAAGTCTTTGAAATGACAACCGCGTTGACGACAGAACCAGACAAAGGCAGTGCTGTTGACGCGTTGCATATTAATCATCCTTCGACAGTATAAATAATACTCTTGCGCACGTTTATATGGAGCCAGTCAACTCTATGCAGTACGTGAACAAAACTCATGTTTAAATGCATCGATAATGGTGCAACACAAATATCCAACTCGAGGCCCAAGGGGCCAAATCCGGCCCGCCGCATCATTTCATGTGGCCCGCGAAAGCAAATCATTTGCGTCAACTTCCAAGAGTCTTGCTAAAATTTGTACCAAAATTTCAAATTGTCATATGCAACAAATAATGTTGAGATATTTCAAGCATTTTTTTTCTCACCAAGCCCATTTTTACAGGAACTTGATGAGGGTGGGAGGGTTTAACAGTAGCCCTGTTTAACGTCAAAGGGTGCTGGAATCCAACGCCCGTACGGGTCTTCTGTATTTCACGAGGACTGACTGTCAAACATTCAACGAAAATCAATGGGAAAACGTCGAAGCGCCCTTAACCAAATGTTGTGTCATAAAATGAGACCAGAGACAAACGAATCCACATTAACTGCATACTATTTATACTACTTATCTAAAAATAGATGTGTATATAATTTGAAACATTTTCATTTTAATATTTTACTGTCATTTTCATGATTTCACTTGCTTTTCAAGGAGCAGTGAGGCGCCACCCTCGCGCCCTCTATTGACCAGCTGCCACTGAACGGCGAATACATGTTATTGTCTGGTGAGTTCTCCAGTGGTCGTTCGTTATGATGGAATCAGCTTTTGTTGTGTCTATTTGTGGCTTGGAATCACATTTGCACAACTGTTCTGTCAGGTAGAAGATCACATCAGTGGACACGTGTGTACATGTGTGTGTGTGCGCGTGCGTGCGTGTGCTTGAGGCGGCCTGTGATTGGCTCGCGCGGCACACTACCCCCCCCATCGTCCGAACCCCTCCCCTTTGCCTCTGGAGCGACTGAGACACATGGCCCCGGTCGCCATGACGACGGTCACGTCAAGAGGCTAGCCCGGTGTAAACATCTCACCCCCCCTGCGAACCTCTACCTTATGCTTCATCTATCCTAACCTCCTGCCGTACTTTATCTAAGTCAGTTTTTTGTGCGACAACAAAATTACATTTCTCATTTTGTCATTTCACCTTAAGACCGTTTCCAAACCTTTATTGAAACAAGACACATATTTTACCATCGACAAATCTCATGGCACACCAAACAAAAATGCCCCAAAAATGATAACTCGTCAAATAACGATGACCTTGTTCCGATTTATTCACTCCGTTCGAATTCTGGGCCTGAGTACTTATAATTCTGTTTGTATGAATAACAACAGGTGGATACCCAGGTTAATTTTCGGCGTAACCGTTTCCGCTGTCAATATGTTCCAAACTACTGGGACGCCATCTGATTGAAAAATAACCTGTTGTTAAATGTGTGATAACGTGGGGTTGTGTAACTGGTATATTCAATACTTCGGCACAGGAGCTTTTTGGAGGTCAAAATGGCATCAAAAGTTGTTACTTTTCAAAAACGAGGAAATACTGTCCAGCCAATGCTGCGGCATCCCGCCCGCTATGCTCATCGATTCAACTCGGGTTTGAGTTTGAACACATGCACCACACAATGACCATAAAGGCTTACTATTCTAGACTATGTTCAATCTCTATCTACAGTGCTTTGTTACATCTGCAGTTGTTTTTAAAGTCAAAAGTTGACCTGCACAGTGCAACTGCCAATGGCTTATTAAATCCGATATGGATCCTTTGATCTGTCAATTCAGCGCTGACCGTGGCGCAAGTCTGCGAGGAGATGGGTTAGACCCGGCCTTGGTAATTTCACGAACCGCCGAACGTTCAAAGGTCGGATGTCTGCACTGGTCTGAGCTAGTTCACAGCCGACTTCAATCCTGTCCAATCGAAGCGGCTCCTCTCGTTCCCTTTAAAAGCGGTGCAATAGTTTCGCATAGCTCTCTATATGCTAAAGAGGACACAAGGATCTGTACGTGACTGGAGCGTTCAACGTTAGCGGGTAAGCTTATTAAACTCCCCATTCGTAGGTCAAATACGTCATTTCTGCCATGTCATTTTAGAGCGCCACCAAATGATCCAGCGAAGGAATGTATAGGATAGTCACTAAATATAAAAAATATATATTGAAAACTATCGATGTGTCAGAAGCTGATAGGCTTTTATCAGCTTTCTGTTACCTCCTCTTGTCGTGCCTTGGGTGAAAATTACCATTTTTTTTTTTTTTTTTGGTTTCAACCCAAAAATAGTTGTGGATTATAGCTTTAAATTACACGCCTCTGCGTGGATTTCGAGTGAAGGAAATGTTGCATGTGCCCTGAAAGGCACACATCCAACACACAAATACTGCAATACACTTTTTTTTTTGGTTTTATTAAGCTTTTGTACAATACAGTGCTATTTTTCTTTATCAACAGAAACAAATGTGGTGTTGTTTTGCAAGGTTGAAACAGCTTAATGGCATTTCAGTGGGAATGAGTGCTCGTGGAACAAATTAAAACTCCAACAACAAGGTAGCACATTATTTGTAAAATCCTTTGAAGACCAATTAAGTGAAATTAGATCATTTCCTGCAGCACAGTGGTTGGAAATCACTGCCTTAAGGCCACCTTTCAGCTTGAATTGACACCTGTTATTGGGTGTATTCACTATAAATCAAATATACACAGAGTATGTTTAAAACGAGGACCGCCGACTCTTTCTGTTGATGTATTGCACACAGTGCCTGTCATTTATTATCCCTATTAAATCCACGTTAGGTGGAGATGAGGATTATCGTTGAGCCATCAAATAAATCAGCAGCATTAAGTGAGGAACATATTTGAAAAGGATTGTCTTATAGACTCCAGAGACTGACAATGTCCTGATATCGTTCTGGAATCAGTTTCATTATAATTCCCTGCCTGCCCACTCAGAAAACACATCACTTCAGGTGATGCGGTTGCTGTGGATTATCTCAGGTTCTTGGAAAAACTCCACATGTGCACTTCCCGGACGCGGAGCGGTCGTCACGTTGCGGACTGACCGGTTCGATGTGACTCACTCCTTCCGATAAGAAGAAGGGCGAAATGATGGAGAGTGGAAGAGCCCCACTTTACACGCTCAAGAGTGCAATCTGTTATCAAGGCAGTCTGATTCCAAGATGATGCGGAGAAACGGGGGGAAAACCTGCAGTGCAACACAGGTTGAATTATTCATCGGAGAGACAGAAAGGAGGAGAGAAGGTAAGGGGAAGGGATGGAGGATGCGAAGACGGAGGGAGGAATGGAGGAAGGGAGGGGTGGCGGAGGAGTCTGAACTCGCTGTTCCCGACAGTCACGTTCGCACTGTCTGAAACAAAAAAAGCACACACACCATGAGACTTCAAAAAAGGAAGATATTTAAGAAGGTACATCGTGAGCACGACACACAGAGACAAAACGCATCGCGGTTGGCACATCACACTCTAAACACATCAAAAGTCTCAGCGGGGGAGGGGGGGGGGGGGGGGGGGGGGGGGGTGGAGGAAGCCTCAAACGCCGCTCACATGCAAAGACACAGACAGACGTGGGAGGTTGTTAAAAAAAAAAAAAGATGGAGGCAGACATGGAGAGGTCAAATGAGGAGAAGGAGTGAGGAGGATGGCGAAATGTCAGAGAAGCACACACAAAACTATACTTTCCAGACAGGATCTGAGCTTTTGGTCTCAGCAGGGAACGTTCATCCGCTCAAAAAAATAAATAAAATAAAAAATGGCACATGCGGTACAAAATGTACACACAAGACTGGGTGAGGAAGAGAGCGTATAAATGCATGCAGCAGGGAGGAGGAGGAATTGGGGTGAGATAGACAGCGCTGCTGCAGTGTCAGCGACATGTCTCCTACTGCATCACACACACACACACACACACACACACACCCCAAAATAGACGTAGCATGCAGAGAGAATGTCACATCAATGCCAAGAGCAGTGCCAGACACACCTGCGTGCACACACAATGTCACATTTCACACGCTTCCATTTCACTCTACTGATATTTCCCACTTTCTCGGGCCAGGAATAGATATACCGTACTGTATTTCAAACTGTATATAGGCCAGTCAAGAATGGGAGGACATTTGCTGTCCTCCACATAAAATTTCTCATAATCCAGGCACTAAATACAGAAACATGTACTTGTGGATTTTATAGTTGTCGGCAGACAAAATGTATTTGTTGCTGTCATAAAAGCGATCCCTAAATGTTATTTAAAATTAGGGCCCGACCAATATACATTTTTTGAGGCCGATGCCAATTCCAGTATTTGGCAGCGTAAAACTCAGATAACCGATTAATCGGCCAATGAATTTAATAATATATAATGAATAACATTACCTCTTTTTAAGTCCCGTCACGCTTAAAACAATAAATATATAAATTGCGGGCAGAACATTTGACTCTTTCACAATACTTTATCAACTAATATTTGTTTTACTTCACAAAATGAGGAAAAACTGGCCAAAACATCTGCCAATTTGGGGGATTTGAAAAGGGCTATCGGTTGATTCATCGGTCGGGCCCTAAATGACTTTATTCGGTGCTTCTGATTGGCTGATGGCAGGGTTCCAATGAGCAAGAGCCAATGGGAGCCCACAAAGCACACCCGAGCTCCCATACGGACAAAACGCATGGCGTGGGTAACAAACAACAGGGAAACTGACATGACGGGACTCAAGAAACGTGACCTATGACCACAATGATCCAACACAGAGTGACAGAAAACAGGGAACTAAATACAAGCTGACGAGACAACGAGGCACACCCGGACACGACACGAGTGGGTGTAGGGAGCTGATCGGGAGACACAAGTGTGAGGGCTGACGAGAACACGTGGAAACGAAAACCCAACGAGCAAGACATGGCATGAAACAAAACGGAAAAAAAATGGAATCAAAACAAAGTCAACAAAAAGACAGATTATGACAAATGCATTAATTTGTGTGCAGGGCCGTTTGATTGGACTGAAATTAGTGCATTTTCTCAGTGCGATTTCATGGAGCTCGTCGGTGAGAAGGCCGTAGATCCTGACGGCCCACCGCTGGCGCAAATAGATAACAACGTGTGAGTCAAAGTTGACGAACGATCCGACGAACTTGCCGCCCGTTGGCTTTGATATTGCCCATTAGCTCGGTGGCACGGGCTGAGCTGCACGCCCATATAAGGGCATCTTCACCCCCCCCCGTCTAAAAATCTAAGTCCCGTCAGTTAAGACCATGATCCATCCATACGGGCTGGCGCTAAGCTCAGCGGCGTGGTAGCCACAATATAGCGTGACTGGAGCGTATTACACTGGACAGCCCCCGTTGAGTGCGTGTCAACTCGCATGTCTGTGTGTGTGTGCGCATATAAGTGTAATTACATGTGCGGGAGGCTTCGCATGTATTCAGAAAAGCTGTGGATGTGCAGCATGTGGGAACTGTCGTGTGATTGCGTGCACAATTTCTACACACCCATCTGCGTGTGGTCCTGTTTGCACGTGCACAGAAGCATTTTGTGTGTGCGTGTGTGTGCGTGGATGGAGCCTATTACAGTCGACCACTCACACATTCAAGCAGCGAGATGAGCAGCCATCGTTGCTCTTCCTCCCGCTGAGCACGACAGAAGCTTGTGGATGGGAAATCTAAAAATAACCGATACCATGTATCGAACGGCCGACCGTTGGTTTGCAATCGAACAACCGGTACGGGCTGTGTGAAATTAAAAAAAAAAAGCCAGCCCCCCCCAACCCCCCCCCCCCCCCAACCTTCCCCACCAACGCATCTCTCAAACACTCCCGAGAGAGCAAATGCGCTAACGTTTGTACTGCTGTCAATCAGTTGGCCTGATGGCCGTCCTGTCCGTCCCGCCGCTGACCAGTGGGTGCTAAAAATGCTCCATTTGTTGGTTCGTTGCTGTCGAAATGATGGATTTACCATTTATTTGACAGCGTGAAGGCTGGATTTCTGACAAAAGGAACATATACTAAAAGAGATGGAAAATGAACCTCTTGGTATGAATTCATATTCATACTTATTGGCAAAATCTGCTTTGCTGCACCTTCGTAATCAAGACACACTTTACACAAATGAATTTAAAAGTTAAATGTCGCTATTAAAAAAAAAAAAAAAAGAAGCAAAGATTCAAAATAAGAAAATATGGACATTCAATGTAGATGTATTGATGTTTTTCCTTATTCAATACATTTCTTAAAAATATTGTTTAATGTAGGCGTAACAGTCATCCACATTTGTGACATGACACTGGTGATAATACTCGCGCTAGAACCATAAAACACCTCGAAATAAAACGAATGAAGAATTTTGACGACGTAGGCTGCAAATGAGGACAACTTTATTTGATTAAAAAAAGGGAGTTTTAAAGTCAGTAAAAATCAGGGATGTGATGTTGCGTATAATAGATTATTATTTGCTTCGGGTGACTTCACCCAGTTGTATCATGTGAGGCCATTTAAGCCCATGTGGTTTGGTCTTTCCACAGTACTATTCATCACTTTGCTCGCGTTTGTAAAATAAAGACTGACACCGTTTCCTGGCGGTCAAGTAAACTTACTGTGTTCAAAGTCAACCGTTAATTACAGGTGAAAGCAAGACGTGCAACGATGTGGTGAGACGTAAAATCAATGGCTTTTCTCAGAAAACGCATAAACCGGGCTTGTTTAGTGGTGAGCGAACGTCAATGCTTACTGATGTGCGCACATACAGTAAAAGCAGGACAATCTATATTTAAAATATATATACCTGGCACTCTTTATGCGGGGATCTCACATGCAGGGTGTATTCATGTGTGCGATTGTTCTGCGTGTTTACAATGGCACCTCACATTGAGGTTCGTCCGCCTGGCATTGCTGCGCTCCAACCGGCGCCAAGTTCCACACTCCGCCACACGGCTGCCAGCCTCCGCCGCCATTTATGGTGATTTCAAAAATCATTTTCAGCAATTGTCCTTGGCACTTTCCGTGCTGAGGGAGACGCACAGAGCCTGAAAAAGAAAAGAAAAGCGAAACTGGCATCAAAAACAGATTTGACGTGTTTTTAAAAAGTGATGATGAAGACCTGTAATTTGGATTTTTTTTTTCCAATATTAGTCTTGAGAAGAACGATTTATGCTGCACGGTTCAAGTGACACGATTCACTTCTTTTTTTTTTTCTCGCTCTCAAGTGGCACAAATCATGCGTCATGGTGGTTTAAATAGAAAGAAAGAAAGAAAAAAAAAAAAAGGTGTGGGATCGAATGAAAATGTGGATAAAATCCAATAGGTATCAGATATGTGCCAATGTAAGTGCAGCGTAAACAAATAGATTGGATAATGCAACCTTGGTGTAATCAAAACCACCAACTGGTGCTATATATATATATATATATATATATATATATATATATATATATATATATAGGGATGCCCAGATGTCCCTTTTGGTCAGCTTTTCTTGCTTTTAGTCATGCAACACCGTCACATTCCTCCAAGAAGCGACAGTTATTCAATCAGAATGGCCAATGATCATAAAGCACACGCAGCGGGATTTAAATAGACCCGGCTAACGAGAGAATGAAAAGCATGTGGGGCAGATCGATAATCACAAACGAGTGTCGCGGGGGGGAAAAAATTAAATCAAATAAAAAAATAAAAAATAAATAAATAATAAGAAATGGAGAAAAAGCCTGGAAATAAGAGCAAAAGGGGAATAAAAATGGAGTATAAAGTCCAATAAAGCAACATGCTAGTCAGGAATATGCCACTAATAAGAAAAAAAAAAGTGGCAAACGGTGCATTTTTTTTTTTTTTTTTTTTTTTTTTTTTTACAATGAGTGTCATATTGGAGGAAAAAAAAAGTGTGGAAATGGGAGACTTTCCACAACCAAGAGTAAAACCACTGGAATGTGTGCGGGTTGGCTATGCCATCTCATTGGTGCCATGAAAAAAAAAAACATTTAAATAAAAAAAGAATACATTATTATCACATTTACTATTTCCATCCTCTGTGATCAAGAAATGTACGAGAACTGAAAATACATAACTCCCTGTGTTATTTTTTATTATTATTTTTATGTTAAAAAATATTATTTTCACAAGCTTTAAAAAGCAAACATAAGCGAGCTGTAAATGTCAGAAAAGCACGGGCGATATAAGTGAGACGTAACTGTGCAAAGTGAGAAAAACAGTGGGAGGAAAGACAAATGGAACGCACAGGCACACACATGCACACACACACGCGCACGCGCGCACGCACACACGCACGCACACTGAGGGAATATTACTTTCCACTCAGAAGTTAAAATACGCTGTGATCATCGTGCAGCGTGTGAAACTACGCTTGTGTGTATTTTTTTCCCCCCAAAAGGACAAAAACCTCATGGGACCGTTGCAATGACTGTAAGTGATGATTTTTTTTATTATGATAAAGAAAAAAACTAATCCAGTGAGCATGGTGGACAAGTGGTTACACATGTGCCTCACAGTTTTGAGCTTTGGGGTTCAAAGTTTCCATGTTTCGCCAATGACAGTGGGTGTCGAACGCATTTGTTGGTACGGTTTCTCGAGAGGATCATATGAATGTCTCATCATCGTATTCACTATTCAGGGCCGGCTGGTCAATAGAGGGCGCCAGGGTGCCGCCCCACCTCTCCTCGAAAAGGACAGAAGATTATACGAGTAAAATTGATTCATTTATCTCCTCTGCTTTAGGGTGCATCAACATTTTCTCATTGATTCTCATTGAATGTTTGACTCGCAGTCCTTGTGAAATGTAAAAGATTTTGCCAAGGTAGGGTGTCCGACTCCAGCGCCCTTTAACGTTAAACTGGGTTTTCCCCCCTCCCCCTCCCTCCATTAAGTTACTGTAAAAAAAAAAAAAAAAAAAAAAAAAAGGGGGGGTTTGCAAAGAAAAAAATGCTTAAAATGTTACTTTTTGTTTCATCAGACAAATTCAAATTTTGGTACGGATTCGAGCAAGAGTCATAGAAATCGCCACATAAATCAACGTGGCGGGCCAGATTTGGCCTTGAGCTTGGCACCTGTGCCCGATGAGAATAACTTGTATATAAAATGGATGACAAACTAGTCCACCAGAAGTTGCCTTTCGACTTGTGTGTGAGCATGTTTTTGTCTCTCCTCCTACTTTGAGGTCAATATTTCTTGAAGAGGATCCTATCGCTCCGTTTCCCAGGACAGGCACCTGCTTTCACTCCTATCTATTTGTTGTTAATTCCACTATTATTGGACGTCTCATCTTCTCTATTCGCCTCCTGCTTGCAGTCAGCAGCTGAAACCACAAAATGTGAGTAACGTGCATGTGTGCGCGCCAGAGAATACGGGCAAGAAATGCGAGCATGTGGACGCGCGTGAGCGGCATCAGTTGACGGAGCGCAGTCAGACCAAAACAATAACATACCAGCTTGCACGTGCGCACACGCACACACACACACACACACACACACACACACTCTCTCTCTTTCGCACACAGCTGTGAAAAGTCAGCCGCCTTCCAAGGTTTGCCGCCTTTGTTTTGACCTCTCCGATCATGAGCCAAAAAAAATAATAATAATAATAATACTTGGACATTTGCTCGCTTCATTTGAATCCTTTCTTTTCTCTCAGGAGTCAACTTTTTTTTGTCTATAAACTCATTTGAGAGCTCTTCAATCCTGTGAGTTTTTGCCTCGTATAACAAACTCGAGTCAAACTCAAGTGGTCTTGAGTTTTCTTTTTTTTCTTTTTCCCCTTCCTTGCCCTAAACCTTCATATTATCAGCCCATACTCCCAGATAGATTTTAAGATTTGGCCCACTGCTGATAGGATTAGGAGAACAGATCAGTCCTGAGAGGCCTGGATTGACTTGGGTTTATCCCCTCCACGACAAAGACTACAGATGGTTCCTTTTGTTTCACCAGGGAAAGGTATGAGTCTACATAAGATAAATACAGAAACATGATCTCAGGCAAAACTAACCAACCCCTGGTAAAACAAAATGAGTTGCTTCAGTGGGGGAAATACTGATTTGATCCACTGCTGAATTTGTACGTTGACTCACTTCAAGAAATTAACTTTCTAAATTCTACGGTCAATTATTTAATCATGGTCTTCGGCAGATGATCGGTCGAAATTGCGAAATACTGGATTTGATCACCTACAACCCAGCCAGAATTCCGGCTCCCACTGTGTACTGTATTTTTATTTAAAACAACTCCCTAATAACCAACATATATACTGCAAATGCTAATGCACATAATGGTAATAATGAAGATAATTGGCGTGACCAATCCTAAAGGTCTTGTTCGTAAAACAAGCTTTAAAAGCTATTTTCTATTCGCAGAGGCCCTTAAATCGGCAGCCTTCTTTTGCACAAAGTGAATTTCTGCAGTCCTACGACAGGCAGACCTTGACTTGATATAAATCCAGACTACTTCGAGGAAAACAAAAGATTTTGGACTTGTTTCTCTTCAAATGATTGCCTGCTACCTCCCAGGCACCGTGGAGAATCTTGCCGGTCGGGTCTCTGCTCGGTGAACTGGAAAACAGATGTTGTCGCCGTGACCTGGAGAAACCTTTTTAATAGCCTTTCATCCCTTTTCTATCTATTCAAATCCACTCCCGATGAAACTCGGGGATGGAGCGGGAGGGGGGAGGGGGGCACTAAAAATGAGAGGGTCTCGAGAGCTGGAAGCCGGAGTAGCGCGAATGGGTGAGGCGGAGGAGAGCGAAGAATCATTTGCATTTGTCCCAGTGTGACCTGATGCATACATACATTGTTTATTTGAATTTGATGATATTTGTCTTTTGTTGTAATGCTTAAATGTGTAAAAAATAAAAATAAACATCGTCAAAAAGAGTCGTTTTGATTAGGGTCCAACCAATATGGATGTTTTTTGGAGGCCGATGCTGATTCCAATATTTATAGGGTAAAATTCATATATAACCGGCCGATGAATAAAAAAATATATAATGAATAAAATAACTTTTAGTATTTGTTTGACATCACAATAGAGAAATCAGCGAAAATCAGGTGATTTTTTTGGCCATTTTTTATGTCATTATCTTTGTGTTGTGTTCATGTGCAAAATAAAAAAAATATGCAAGAATCAGCCGATTTGTGCCGACTTGAAAAGATCTCATATTGGCCGCTGGATTAATTGTTCAGGCTCTATTTTTTTTTGTATCAAATATAACATTGTACAGTGCTATTTCTCTTCTTAAAAAACATGTTACAAAAAAATTTTGCTGTTTTTTTTGGTGGGCCTGGAACAGATTCATGGCATTTCCATTCATTTCAATGGGAAAAGATGATTTGAGGTACAACCAAGTTGCCGTTGTATCCTGTAAAGACACAATGACTATCAAGCGCAGATTTCTGTGATACAGTGGGGATTTCCACGACTGAAAAATGTTCCATATCGAGGGCGCAAACGATGAACGGCCAGATAGCAGATAGGGGGAACGGTGTACTCCGTTTGAAGACCCTCGCCATTAGATTCGTACATGTATGTGTCACGGCGTGCCCCAAATAACACGGTTGAGGATGTGGAGCCTAGCGCCACTTTGAATTGTATAGTCATACTCTTGGCCCCCAGCCAAGGTAGACCCCGATGTTGACACGCACACACACACACGCACGCACGCACGCACGCACGCACACACACACACACACACACACACGCACGTGCACTTTTAGAAATGGGAAAATAGGGATGCCCTTTACTCTTTTGGATGGAAAAAGAAATACGTTTCAATTAGCACTCTGGCCCAAACTCACCATTGTAAACAATATGTGTTTGTGTGCATGTGTGTGCGTGTGTGGGTGTGTGCACAAGGGGCTTGGAGGGCTTGTGAATAGGCCCATAGAGTGACTAACCACAAGCCGGCCATTACACCTAGTTACAGTCACCGCTGGATCGACAAGGAGACAGACAGTCTGCAACAGTGACAGAACGCCACTGTGCGTGTTTTCTAAGTTGCGTGCGCGTGCGTGTGCGCGTGCGCGCGCGCGGCGACGATTAGCGATCGGGGATCCCCCTGAGTTGCCCCCGGTGTGTTTAACAGAAAACGTGAACGCTCCCGAACAAGGACGCGAAAGAGGCAAAAAGAGCTTTTCTCTCGCAGTAGAAAGAGTCCACTGTAACCGGGAAAAAGGTTCCAACTCCTACGCCGTCTCCTCCCCAGTCTGCCCACTCAATGGCGTATTATTCATCTAGCAGAGGTTACCTGAAGTGGTAATTTCATCTTTTTATGTTCACTGTGTTTCATCATTACCTCCTAATTTGTAAATCAGCTTATATGTCCCAGCGGGATTGCGATGTTTGCACAGAATTCCCTACCTGGAAAAAAACCTCTTCAGGCCACTGCAGGGATGACTTGAGTGCTACGTGAAGTCCTCCCGGTGCATCAGCAGCCATTATATTTACATGACGTCAATAGCCATTTCCCACCTCGCGTACCCCCGTTAGTGGACTTACATCCTTGTGGAAGCGTTCCAAGGGAAGCCCATTTGAGTTTGGCGAGAGTTCGGTGTGGAAGAACTTGACGTCAAGTTTCGAGAATACCTTTGGGATTGACAAAGGCGCGCTCAAAATTCTCCCATATCAAAGCATTTTGTCCGTATCAGAAAATGGCAATGAAATGTATTTATTGTCCATTTATGACAAATCATGTAATGATATAATATATCGAATTATATCATCACATAATTAGACCATTGATTTTTTTTTTTTTTTTGGTAAATAAAATAAAAACATTAGCAAAATCTGTAATTTTTAAAATTGAATCTGCAAATAATTGCCACTCGTTATAACAGCCGCAATTTTTTTCCCCCTGCCGAAGCTGCGAATCAGCAATGAGTCTTGTTAAAAAAAATAATCAGAATAATAAAAAAAGTGAGTCACACCGCGAATGAGCAGGGTTCAACTATATGACAATTTCATTCATTTGTCCATGAAATGTTCCGTTTCATTGATAGATTCGAAGTTATACACCCCCATGGAATATGGCCCAATCACAGCCTCCATCACGTGTGCGCTCAGAAGATGTTAAATCGCTTTCAATAAAACCAATAATGGTGGTTATGAAGGCCAGTTAACACCTCGTATCAATAAAACTCCCCTCCCGAGTGTTTATTACTGCCTCCACATTCCAAAATATGACACATGCATGCCTCTTTCTGATCCTCTTGTGTTCATTTCTCCAATATTCCGTTCTCCGTCTATTTATACACAGCTAGTGACTGTTCCCCTCTCTCTCTTGGCTCCCTTCAGCGCCTCTTTTGCCAGTGGACGGCGTGGCCTGAAATGGAAAGTCTATACATGCTGCCTGTTTGTGAGCCCCGCTCGAACAGCTCAGCGTTTATAATGGTTTGTTTATGTCTGAAAAAGGCTTTTCCACAGTAACCCACTGTCATGCGCGGACCCTGGCGGGTAGCGGAGGAGCCCAGGCGCACGCACACACGCACTCATACATTGATGATTATTAATTACACCATTTGAAAATGTGCACATTAATGGAGAGTTCTACAATTTGACCATCTCGTCCAATTTCGCAATCAATTCACACCATTTGAACCTCAGTTCGCTCGGGCTACTTTTTGTGACGTTCCAAGAATTCCCAATGTTAGCATAATTCCATAAATCCAAATTCGACGGAGACGTGTGACAAATTCACATTCTGTTCGGCATATCAGCAATTCGACAAAATTCCACAGCAATTCATTTCGGCATCAGCTCTTCAAGCATTCCCACGCAATTTGGACAGAAATTGCCTTCTCGATTTAGTCTTATTATTGTAATCGTAGGTCGTACCACTGGAACGGGAGGGAGGAAAAAGCCAAGGACGGGAGGTGGAAAAGAGCTCGGGGGAAGGTAGAAGGCTTATTATTGGTCGCTGGGAAGCCTGGAAAGTCTGCCTTCCAGGAAAAATAAAATGTTGGTGGAAGCGGCCTGTGGCTTTCCGCGCACGTGCGCACCCGCCGGTGTGTGGCGTCGTCGACAGCAGGCCACACCGTATGTGTGCATGCGTGCGTTTTGATTGACAGGTGCCAGCTACCTGGCACCGGTCTGCGGCGTCGCTAATGGAGGAGGAAGAGCGCAGGGGGTGGAGTAGAGCGCGACGATGGATGGAGTGGTCCTCGGTGACAGGCGCATGTGTGTGCGTATGTGGGGGGGGGGGGGGGGGGGTTCAGTCGTTAATTGCCCACTCATCTATAACCCGCTGAGCTGAGGTAGGGGTGAGGGGGGGCATGTCTGCCATCTGCTCTGAGTCCTGACCACCCCCCACCACTCATCCACTCCACCCACCTCTTCTCCTTGCACATCCACTTCTCCCGCCATTTATTCCACAGTGAAAATAAATCCCCCCCCCCCCCCCCCCCCCCTAAGCGCACAGATATGTACAGATACACAGTGTAATTTAAAGTGAAACAAAACAAAAAAACGCAATCAGTTATGTATGCAAAGATGCTCATTTCAGGCGGTGCACGATGGGAAGAAATAAGAAAGAGTGTGTGGTAACAAGCGGCTTATTCTTTGTGTCTCGATGTATCGATGCGGTGATTGACAGTTCAATGAACTGCGGATCGCCTGCGTGTGCGTCTTGAGTGAGTGTGTGTGTATTTTGCAGGCACAATTGCAGAGTCCTCCAGATCACTTCCTAATGAAGTTACGTTACAGTACGTTACGTTCACGTCGCCCCCACGGTTATGCGACTAATATACGTATCTACAATCAGCAATTATAATGATGTCAAATCCAATTCAAGCATAACTGGCTTCAGAATGTCTATTCGATCCACCAAAAATGCCAAGACATTTTGATTTTATTAGTGTAAAAATGTCGACATTTTTTAACTCTTGATCTAAATCTAAAGGTGATCCAGATTGAGCATTTGAAACTGTTATTCATTATTATATACAAGAACAACTCATCTTACTTATCGCTGCCAAATTCAATTTGAGTGTCACTTGCTATGTAAATGCGTCGGTGCGCATCTGATCGTGATTCCACTATGAGCACCATTTTAAATTCTTCTTCAGACACCTTAAGAGTTACAATTTTCAAATTTAACATGAACTCCTGAACAATCAAATGTTGACACTTGCTTGGTTGATTCTGTCAAATCCAATTTAAGCGGCATTTGTAATGTAGTCGCACTGATCTTAATTTCATCGGATTACTCCTATTTTGACTCTTTGGCTCCGCTTCATTTTAAATTTAGGATGCCTAAATAATGAGTACATTGCTGCACAATTTGAACAAAATAGTTACCTTTGTTCAAATCCAATTTGTTTGTAATTTGCTAAGTACATGCATTGATCCAAATATGATCCCGATTGCACATTTAGCAGCGCCGTGGCATTGATGGGTCCCAAGGCCCTTCTAGGGATTGTTGTATAGTTACAGGACATTCGGCCTCAGGGTTGACCCTCGCGTCCGCGCTGAACACCAGAAGGGTTGGACACACTACGACGGGAACCAATCGACAAAGTCAAAAAACAAAAAGCGCTCGAGACGATCGAGCAGCTGGTCTGCGCGACGTTAGTTTCATATCCTTCATGGAATTGCTCATCTTGACAGTTATTGATCATGTCCGTGATCATATCTTGTACAATAGAAATAAACGATCAAAGATGAGCCACAAAGTCAAGAAAATGTCCACAGGCACAATGTACATGTCAAAATGAACGTCGCCACTTATTCGTGATAACCGCAACCTTGGACAATAGAAATGAAAACACTATGATGAGAAGTTACCTGTGAGCGCTATTCAAGCTTGATGCGCCGTCATGTGGGACCGTCACGTGGATACGTACGCGCAATAAAGGAAAATGTGTGCGAGCCTCAGCTGTATGCTCCCGGGGTGGGGTGGGGGGGGACGGGGACGCACGCTACGGAAAGGTCTGAGGGCCACTCGGGGCCAAACGCGGCCCCTGAGGTGACACGCTGAGGATTGGTGGCGGGACACGAGCGTCACGATGACCGTGCAATTCAATTTCCATTTTGAAACTACAATGCAGTAAATAACTCCCCTTTCTGCACGGGGAGTACATCACGCCACCCTCTAAATTTCGATACATACACTTTGCACACAGTCGGGTTATGTTATACATAAAAGGCTGCTGTGTGCATACCTATTTACCGCCTATCAGCCACACACGCACATCGGCGATGATCAAGCAAAGCCCGACAAGTGGGGAGCTTATCGGGCTGCAGGGAAGGCCTGGCACTCATCCCCTCCCCGCCCCCAACCCTCTCTGCTTCGCACCCAGCAGGGGGGTCAGCACACACACGCACGCAGCTTCCACCCCCTGCCGAAAAACACAGCTTCTGCATTGCGCTGCTGCGTTACTCTTCTTTTTCGCAGCCGATCCCCGAGCTCGGAGCGGAGCGGAGACAGAAGAAATAGAGCCGTGAAGACGTCTTAAAAGGATCACAGTGTTGTTGTTGGGTTTGCATACAGGAGGGGGGGGGGGGAAAAATACACTTGTTCATATTTAAGTACAGGCTCGGTTGAATGTTGCGATTACAAGTGCAAATGGCTTAACTCGGGGGCGGGGGAGGTGGGCAAAGTCAGAGTTTTGTGTTGAAGGGGGGCTTTTTAAAATGGACAGATGGGCAAAATAAAAAAGTGTGAATGGAAAAGAGATCATTTTAATGATACATTACAATGAATTAAGACTCTCGATCGTGTGAATCCTTTGGTGGCCAGATTACATACCGGAGCAGGACGTATGTGGCCCCCGGGGCCGTACTTTGCCCACGCATTGGATAACCGAATAAGGGTTGTAAGTAAACGTGAAGGGATCTTTTAATGTTATTTGCAGTGACTTTGGGGCATTGAAAGTGACATTTTGAATCTCCCTTGGCTAGATTGTCTGCGGGCAACAATGCATGTGCTGAGTCGGCTCCCACTCGTGTCCCCACTGATGCTTTTGCCATTGTTTGGCGGTCTTTAGTTCTCTCCACCTGCCCGTGTCACACACAGCGGACCGTGGGACCTCCGCAGCTGGCCAATCGGCACGCGTCCCGACCTTCGCCGGCTGAAACGGCCGAGGGTCACAGGTCGCCTTCCGACAGATGTGTGCATCTCGGGTGGTGGGAGTTGGATAAGAGGCTTCATTATTGCCCTGTGCCCACGTGCCTCTAACATGACGACAAAGACAAGCAGGGACGATGGGCGGGCGCCGGGAGCAGACCCGGCGCGTGCCGGGGTCAGCCAGGGTTAGAGGCCGACGGGGCGGACAAAAGGGACGGCTGCCGTGCTCCTTTCGGATATTCACGAACCTTCTATTGCCTGGCGACCTGGCATTTACGGTGGAGAGCGACAGCTGCTAATTAAAAAGCAGGAAAAGGTTACAGTTGATTTTGCGTGTGGATTGAAAGCTGACGGATTCTGTAGGTTTTCTGCAGGCGCACGCAGGAATATGAACCAGGGAGGTTGCTGGCTACCAGAACGATTCGAGGCGAACGCGCCGGCCTCAAAACATCGGCTTCTGGCATTCCAAAATTCGCAGTCTAATCTGAAAAACACGTTTTCGGTCACGTGTATTTTTGCAGTTCTTACCATTAGCTAAAGTAGTATTTTTTTGACTTGGTCACTTCACAACTTTAGCAAAACTATGCACAGTGGTGTGCAAAGGTGGGGGCGGGGGCCCCGGGCATCCAAATGGCGCTGCGTTCCATTTCGACATAAGTCGGACTTTGTCACCATCTTGTGGCATCTATTGGCATTTACACACCTTTGGTGTCAATTGCGGCTTTTCGCTAGTCGCGACAAGGCTCGGTCGTTATCCCCGCGAATAACTAGAGTTCGCTGAACCAGTAATTTGTCAATTACGCTAATTCCCGCCGAATGGAATTATTGTGACAATCACGTGTCAATCACCCCACACAGTGATTGCTCAGTTACATCGCTCCCACGTCATTCAGTCATTGGCCAGTGTCCGTGTCCATCATTACACGCGGTACAAGTGGTTGCTAGGTGACACCACTGATACCTAATGTAGTCATTGTTGATAGGTCAATGATGTCAACCTCACTTTACGCAGATAGTAGCCAGTCTACATCACACACACGACCAGTAAAAACCAATAGCCGGCCACCCACCCGCCAAGCGGCCTCTTTCTGGAGAACCCAAATACGGTAATCCTCAAACACAGTATGTGCGTGTGTGGAAGAGCCAAAAAAAAAAAAAAAAGAGAGACAGCTGAGGCATGGCGTGGCTGTAGTTCCACGGAAAAGGCCTTGTTTGCCAGCTGGGAGAGGCATGAGATCATCTCCCCGTGCTACTCTGCGCCATTATCCCTCCCTAAATCCCGAAACTCCTCCTGTCTCTGCCTCCTATTATCACCCCCCGACCCCCCACCCCCCAACCCACCGCACACTGTCACACACTTATCCCACTGTTCTATTTATTGATGACTCAAGCTTGTCGGTTTCTTTTCCGGATACACAGTCAACGTCAAGGCGCTCCGGCACTTCGGGGCCTAATGGACTGATTTGGACTGTTTACAGCTGTGCTCCTTTCTACAATGACTCACAAAGGAACAAAGGGGCCTCTGTGTGTGTGTGTGTGTGTGTGTGTGTGTGTGTGTGAGAGAGAGAGAGAGAAGCTTCGCCGATTCTTGTCAACAAGACCTAGCCGGACTTTTTCTTCGAAAGTCCTCCACCTTTTATAAGCTCTTTCCTTTTTTGACCCCCCGGCCCATCTCATGTCTTGAAATACATTGTGTAATTTAGAATGTGGCAACGTTCATAATTGCACGGTACATAACTCTGAACCGTAAACGTGAGCAATGGGTTAAACGACGTGTACTCTTCGGTAATCATCTGCATGTGCTGAAGCTTTATTAGCAAACCTCTTGGAAGACCGCGTCACGTACAATTTGGCTAAGAGGTCCGACAGAGAAATTAGTTGCGTTTTACTATTTACCACGAGCTTATACGATACAAAGCAAGAAAATGAAAATCCTGAATCTCAAGAAAAAAAAAAAAGTCCACGATCGACCAAAGACAAAATGTACCGTTGTTCATATTTTGATTTGGAATGTTTACAACTCAGATCTTGGCTCTTAGACGAGGAATCATTCCATTGTTTACGCTTTTTTTTTTTTTTTTTTAATGTTAGCAACAGAAAGAAGAACTAAAGCTCATATCTTGACTCTTCAATTAGCGCCCTTGATAGGCGGAACAAGGTCATTTTCTTCATACTGTGAAGACAGTCGTATTCTTCACTGTATTCTGTCCCCATTCTATATAACATGACATTAAAATGATTGCACCCCTCCCCTTTTTTTCCTCTTTCACCCAGTCCCCTCACGTTCCTTTTGTCAGTTGTGCGTCTTTCCACGCATACCGCAGGGTATGAGTGCCTCTCCTCAGTGGGTTTGCCATCAAATTTCCACTCGGCGTGGTTCAAAAAGGCCTGTTTGTTTAGCGCAAAGCCCGGACGCGAGCCCCACTCGCCGATTAACTCGCCCGGGGAACAACACCCTGTTGGAATGTCTGGAATTCTCCAAAACAAGGATTAGCTCATCCCTGTCTGTTGTCTCTGGCTTGTGTGTTTGTCATTCTTCTCCCCCGCGTGGGCTTAGATGGACCAACTGATGTACACACACACACACACACACACACACACACACACGAGACACACACGAGACACACAAAAGCCCCACCTGAAGGCCCGAGATAACAGACCCGCTTCAAACGACACAACATTACATCTATATTGTCCCGCAAAAAAAACGCCCCTCGGCGCTGTAACCTGAAGTACAGTACCCCAAAAGGCTGATTGTTGGACTCAAAAGTGCACATTTTCGAGGCCAAAAATAGAGTATAGTACCCTTAAAAGTACAAACATGCATTTTGTTTCATTGTACTTTACTGTTATATGTGTAAATCAAGAACAAGTGACCTCTGACTGGTAAAATATCTGCTTTAAAAAAGTGTTCATCACTGGACTTATTCCACTTGATCACCATGTTGGCACTACCGAGTTCAAGTATCACTTGGTCAACATCGCTCTCTAGTGGACAATGTCAGGTAGCACCAACAATTGGGGTGGGGGGGGGGAGAAATAAAAATATGTAATTTTAAAAACTGTTGTGCAGACATTATTTGATTAGATAATCTTAAGTGCAAAAAACGTACATCACTGAAATAAGTATAAGAATAATATTATTAATAACAACAATAATAATTAAAAACATGAAAAATACATCTCAATACATATTTACTTAAACGACAACTTATATTATATTGACCTCTTACGTATGTATTGTATTGCATTGTATTTTGGGGTCATATGTATGTATTGCATTGCAGTGGTTGTAATAAGTCGACACACCCCTGTTCGGAGGCACTTTAGTTTGAATGTGATTGGTTAACTCTGAAATCAGCCACATACATACATACACATATTAGGTCAGTCACATTAATGTGCGAAGGTTTTGAAATGATTTATCTCGGTCACATTTTCCACGTGTGAGGTCACAAAAGGAATTGGTCAAGGTGCCACTGTACTGTGAGGACATTTGGACACAAAACACACACACACACACACACACACACACAAAACACACATTGGGACATTCTGAATTGTGCAGACTTTGGACGGGAACAGCCAAATAATGATATAAAAAAAATAAAAAATTGAAACAAATGGAGACATGAGCGCACTGTTGAGAAACAACCTGTGACTAAGCGGGAGATCAAAACAGACTGACGATAACTCAGTGGAACTCAAAATGTGAAAGTGCTGATGGGGCATTTTAAAGAGGTCTGAGTTCATTTGGCGCACACACATACACACGAGTAATGCCGACTGACCGGCTTGTTTGGATCACGAGAATTTATAAATTGGAGCAAAGCAACAAAGCAAACTGCTAGTGAAAAAAAAAATCACATTTCCCTTGACTTTATTATTGTTCACAAGAATCATAAATGAGACTGGAAGGTGACAAAGAAAAAAAAAAAAAAAAAAAAAAAAAGTGTCAAGTATTAAGTGATGGGAACAAGATTGTGGGAGGAAAGACCTGACTTACTTGTTGGCTCTTCCAAGGAACTGGATCTCCGTGGGCTTTCCCCTCTGATAAACTACAACGGGAAAACACAAGAGGAAATGCACTCGCTGGTCAGAACATGAGGTAAACCACACGCCCTGCATTTTACCTGTGAACATCACATGAAACGCCGAGGCCACGACAAGGACGGCCGCGGAGAGGCAAAGACTAAGCGGGATGGAGTTCCAAGTGGCTTGCGTGGCGACGAGAGGAAACGCCTGACCTGTGAAGAAAATTGACAATCAAATACACAAACACAATGGTACCGAGACTTACACGTGCCCAGAGGTGGCAAAATGACTCAAACGCTGTACTTTAGGATGGAATAAAGATATTTGTGGTGGGAAAAAAAAAGTGTCAGGTCAAGAATGAAAACCATTTTACCCAAATTATATGAGTCAATCCAGTAAAGAACAAAGAATTTTTAAAAAATGTAGTTTCCATGGCTTCGAATTGGCAAGAAAATAAATAAAATAAACGGCCACGATTGCGCCAAAAGGAACAATTTTTTACAAAAAATTACAAATTCAGACAAAACTCCCCACACTTGGGCTGTTTCGTTATATTTGCATGAACTAAACGGTTCCCAAAAAAAAAGGAAGCGAGGTTGACAAAAATGGCCAGCATAGCGCCCGAAGAGTCCTGGAATTATTGAATCTTGTGAGTTAAAGTATCACTCATGTAATCATAAAACAAATGCCCAAATAAATTGAAGCCTGCTTACTGGGTCGCTGGGTGACACAGCGAACGACCGTGGCGGCGTACTGTACATCGACCCGCCTCACCTGTGCAAGCACAAATACACACGCGTTAAAGTCTCTTGCCGACGAACTGATGAGCATTAATAATCCCGGAAACTCACATAAAGACAAGTGTGAACGTCTGCCAAGGTCAAGCCAACGGTCGAGCGCTCCCGCTGACGAAAAGATATCACGGTCACCATGGTTTCTTGTCGACATAATGTAAAGATGCTCACTTTAATACCGACCACGTGCACAGTAGTGTGTGTCCCCGCAGTGCGACACACAGCAGAGCCTTGGGATGGCGTGCACGCATTAACGTGGAAAGTGGCGTTGATGTCCGACGTCAACTTCGCTTCTTGTTGTGTCAAGGTCACATCCCATGCTAGAAATAACACCTTTGTTTGTTTATTTGTCTGGACAATGTGCAAAAAAACAATAATAATAACAATAAAACATTTAAGAAGGACAGATGCTATGTAGCTCATTTCCATCCGCAGTCCCTGTGGCAGGTATGAACAAATTTGCAAAAGTGTAGAAATGTAAAATTAGAAGAGATTCGGGGTGGCAAAACATTTATGCATATTCAGTATACACGCAAATTCTATGGTTCACACCCATACAGTACAAAGTGCATTACTGAACAAAGAATACGCAAATATACTCACATAGTGTAGATTACATTACTCGCGCCTATCGACTAGCATGAAGTGCATCAGTTACGGAGGATTCACAAATATACACGAATCATTTGCATTACTCACTCACATCTAGTGCATTGAAAAATAGCACTAGACATACATGAAGATACACATGCTACACGAAGCTCCTCAACTCATTTCAACACCGTTTCTTGCCACCGAGATGCTACAAGTTGGTGCCGATTACTACTATTATGATGATGATGATGATGATGATGATGACGACGATGAAAAAGTCATACCTTGGAATCTCCCGACAAAAGGGCACCTGATCCAAGACCGGTTGCCAACAGTGAACTGAAAATAAAAATAAAATGGAAATTCAAAAGACCATCACAAAATACAATTGTATGATATTGAATACACAAACCATTTGTTTTTGTGTGGGAATTGTTTTATATTCAGATAATATATGAACATTCTTGCTTGACTTTTCTTCCATTTTTTTTTTATTTTTTTTTTTTATGCAATTCTTGGAATTAATTTGTTCAATATATATATATATATATATATATATGTTGCTGTTACCTTCATGCAAAGTCGAGGGTGCGGGTCCACTTTTGCGAATGTTATCTGAAAGGCGACATTTGACATTGTTTGTGAGTTCTCCCAAACATCCCATGTACAAAGGCTGCTGATGCATCCGCACCTCTTGCGTCATTGCGCTACGTTTTTGTTGGACTCGAGTCCTAAGTGATTTTGAGAGAAAGAATTCACCCGAACAATGTTCACAACTTGAATGCCATCAGGCTTGCACGTGCGCAAGCGGGAGTTCACATGGCTCGACCACTGATTCCCAACCACTGTGCCAATCCAATTTCAATTCATTTACTGCAAATACTGTATCGTCTATCGATAACCAGCGACAGGTAAAACAATTCCTGTAAATGTTCTTCCGCGAGACGCCGGAAGGTACAGCGAATGTGTTTGGCAGTTGATACCTGTAATTGATCGCAATCGAAACTGATGGCGAGTATAAAGTATGAACAGTCCCACTTACAACACTGTGACTCAGCTCCATAAAACTGATAACATGTCACAGCAGCGTGATGAAGCCCTGAGTCATCGTAGACTCGTAAGGAATGAATGGCAATGTGTTTCTGTCTCGCCGTGTTTCTGCCACCTTTCCCCTGCTGATATTTCGCCCGGCTCCCTCCAGATCCGAGCAGCCACCGTTTTCCTCCCCGTGGCACAGCGCCGCGTGGGCCGAGAGCGGGCAGGCGGGTTCCCACGAAAGCGCCTCCGCCAGCGGCTCGAAATGGATCCCGTGCCACATCTCCTCCGTGCCTGCGTGGACCCACGATGTCAATCCTCAATGTTTTTGGGAGTACAGTGTTCCCCAGCTATAGTGCCGATTTTTATGAGGAACATATCGAGTTCTATAAGATTAACTCCAAAAGTATTGCACTGTCAAGTTAAATATGACTTAAATGTACTGTCCTGGATTAAATAAAAGTTGAAGTCACTGTAACATTAGCACAGTTCAAACATTTCATTCAGCGATGATTTCACAAGTCACTCAAGGGATCCTGTGTACCACGAGTACGACGCGTGAACATGAACATTGATTCAAAGTCAAAAGTCAATATGTACATTGCTGTGAAAAAGTACTTACCTCCTTCTCAAACAAACAAACAAACAAACAAACAAACGAAAGTGTCAACTCACTGTCTTTGAAAGGGCAGACCTGGACTCTGGGCGCGTCGATCACCGCGGGCCAGCCCTGTGCAGAGCGACGAACGTATTGATGAGCGTCAACTGACTCTATCACGATTATATGCTCAGCGGGAGGTTGCACCTCGATGCACAGGCATGGCAAAGGTCTGGAGAAGGCGAGAACGACACTCTCTTTGGGTTCCTCTTTCTTGATCTGGATGGACAACAAAGGAAACACACTTGTCAGGGATTATCCTTATTTCTAATAGGCAAAATTAAGTAGAAATCGCAGGAGTGGGAAATGTCTATTTTATTGAATCCAATGGAGTGGACCCCGCTACATATCTGGAAATAGTCAATTCCCGATTCATGTCCGTAGCCTTACCAGCGCGTCGGCCCCCGTGCTGGTGCAGATGAAATCTTTGTGGCACAGTCGCACTTGGTAGTCTTGATCCCGCAGAGCGTCGCTCACGGTGACGCGCACCTCCTTTCTCTCCAGGTTGACGACGTGCGATATCCTGCCGGCTGCCAGACGTCGGTAGTGTCACAGAACAAGACCGCGCATGACATTTTCAGGTGTACTCACCGATGCATTCGGGAACGTGTCTTCTCAAATCCTTCCATGAGCAGCCTGGAGTGAGACAAGCGTAACCATTTTTGCAAAATAATTCCTTGTTAGTTCTACATTCAATCATGGTTTAGCATTATTACTCTGACATATGAATCACCTTTTAGGAGGGCCTCAACATGCTCGCAAATGTACCAATTGTTTCGAGCGCATGTATCCTGATCCTGGTACGTCATGTTAGGGGTTGTACCATGCCCCAAAACCCCCCCAAAACTCACAATATTTTATAGTCGTTTGTATCCTGGGGAAAATGTATGTATTCTAAGGGGCCTTCTTGCTTGTCACCAGAGTATGTACTGCACTACCTGGAGCCATGTAGGTACTACTCCGACTTATTCCACAGTAGCTCGGGAACGTGGTCACGGTCACTCTTGGTTGCTGCCGGGGATAAACGTCGACGCAGTCATTCTCCACCTCCACCTACAAAGACATGCTGTGATTTGGAGAGGGAAAAGCCCATTTGCTTTGGTTGAGAACAGTGATCCCAAATGACTGTGGCCGAAAATGATCCAATTTCCCTTCATTGCTCTGAAAATGATTATTCATTTACTACAAATAATGCTATGTCAGGTAGGTATGACAGGCGGGTCCGACCGATGAATCGCCCGTCGAATTTCATCGGCCAATATTAGCCCTTTTCGAATCCGATGCCGGATTTTGCTTTTATTTTTTTAACACATCAACACATTACGCCAGGCAAAGATAATGACATTAAAAAAACAAAAAGGTAAAAATCGGCCCAAAACAAAATCTACCGATTTCTCTCTGTTATAAAGTTAAACAAATACTAAGGACAGCGTATTATGAAAGAGTCAAATGTTCTCCCTGCTATTCATATATTTATTGTTGTAAGCATTAAGGGACCAAAAAAAGTTATTTTCTTCATTATATATTTTTAAAATTAATCGGCAATTCATCTGAATTGTACTCTGTCAAATGTCAGAATCGGCATCGGGCTCCAAAACGCCATTTCGGTCAGGCTCTAGTGAGGGGCACACAAAAAATGAAATGCTCTTCCCCTTGAGGCAGAAGGTACATAATTAAGCTGTGTATCCACTTTTTGTGACATTTTTGTTGGTTTGTGTGCCGTGAGATTTGTTTGTGGTTTCCAATGACGAGACAAGTACCTCCATCCCTGCCATTTTCCGCCTGGACGCCTTCGAGATGCTAATGACTTGGCATCTCTGCAGCAGTCCCGGCGTCTCGAAACAGACAGACAATCCATGGATGGACTCTAGGGATCGAAACCATAAACGCATGTTAAGCGCAATTGTGTATGCCGTCTGAGTTGGATCCAAGAAAATGTTTTACAGTAAATGTGCTTGGAGGCACCTGTAAGGTGTACGGAAGTCTTGATCCGAAGGTGCAGCGAGCATCTCTGCCTCCCCTCGCACCTCATGACGGTGGTAAAGCTGAGGTTGCGGAAAACAGACGAGGTGTCCAACCCGTCGGCGGGCTTCTGGCACGGAGGAGGAACAAAATCTGTAACACAGAAGGTCATTTTAAAAAGGCAGCAATGCTTACTTCCTCCATCATTACATGTGTACCGTGGTTCCTGTTTAACCAGACAGGATTTGGTCGTAACTCTTCGAATGACAACTTATTTGCTTGTGGAGTTTGTGTGTGTACTCACATGCTGGCTTGGTCTTGCACTGAAGGCCCTGTGACAAAAAATAAATGCTCCCAATTAGTCACATAAACAGAATCATTTATAAACCAATACATGTTAATCCTGTTATTAAAGGGCACATCATTTGAGATTTTAAATTGGGTGACATTGGGTTTTCTCTGAGCAAGGTGCTGATTTCAAACACAGATTTGAAAAGCTCCAAACAAGTGTCACTGCTACAATAGTTCAGGAATCAAACACGCATACATGGAAAGTCCATTAAAGACTTGTTGAGGCTGTTCACTGAGGAAGCAGAAAATTCTGTAAATACATCCCACCTTTAGATTCAAGCCAATGATTATAAAAGTCTGCAAACATCTTTTGCAAGAGCACCTTTTTGATTTTTTTTTTTTTTGGGGGGGGGGGGGGGGGGGGGGGGAGATCTAAAATCATTGTAGCTTCAATAAGAATGAAAAGGATGCACTTTTTCGTTTTTACCTGAGAGCACTTGGTGCCGCATGTCTCGATCCTTTCCACCTCCATGAGTTGTGCAGCAGCTCCACAGAGACCGAAACCGGAGTGCCACAGCAGCAAGGCAGCGCACAGGATCATCTCCACAACAGATTCTTCTCCGGACTTGTTTTTACACGGCTCCCGCTCTTTTATTTGTGCGACGTGGGATGCTGATGTCATCCAACTGGTGATGTGATGCAGCGGGGAGGGAAAGACAAACTCGGTGGTAAATGTCTTCATCTTGGGGGTGGAGCTAGAGGGATGAGTACGTGTTGCTGGAAAACAAAAACAGCAAGGATTCTATTATTAGCAACAAACAAGGAAGTTGTGTGATCCATGTGTGTATACAACACAACAACAACGAAAGTGTGTTTCTTGCAAGTCCCACTGTTAAGTAATCACCTCCAAACATGTATTCAATTTTGTTTTCTCCAAATCAACTAAAATGTGGCACACACACACACATTATATTTAGTGATAATGAATTCCCTCTAACATATAATCTCATGAAATCCTTTTTCGACACGATAACACAAGTTTGGACTTCCTAGAAAGGACGTTCACGCAACAAACCTTTGACTTAAGTTGTACAATAATGGAAAGAAAAATACCACACAACAAGCAAACCATGGACATGTTGCATTTTCCTGAACAGGAAACAAATATCATTGACTGGAAAAGCACCAATGGTGCTGGTACTATAGGAATAGGGAAGGGAAATTTGTCAATAAAACATGACATACAATTTAAATAAGCACACGATACACTTATGGGAATCTTCTGTCCTGGAACTTTTTCTTTTTTTTTTTCCCCCTCTACCACTTGTCACTCGGTGTCATTATCATCACCAGCCATCATTCCCTCATCTCTGAATAAGAATGTGTAAATAGCGCCCTCTGTCCTGACACGAAGTGTATTGCATCACGTCGGTACTATGACGTCATCACGTCAAGATGACATCAGGCCTTTATAAAACAGATTTATTTTGATCTATTACGATATAACAATTATCATCGAGATGCTAGCTACTTTTTTTCCATTGTAATTTACTCCATTGATCAACAGGTTTCAACTTTTTGTTGTTGTTGTTCGTTTTAGAAATAGGACGCTAATGACACAGCTTCTTTCGATCGTCAGTCGAAGCGCTCGCAGTGCGTAATGCACTCGGATGTCCCAGCATCTCCGGGCAGGATTTAACATCAACCTGCTGTCAGCTGCTGTGCAGTGCTCATCCTCTACACGCTGCAAAAAATGCCCCCCGCCCCAAAACGAGCTTTGTTTGTGTGCGTCAGTTAAAAAAGAAAAAAAAGGCGGAAAACGAGCGCACCCAGAATTGAAACTGAGCCCAGTTTCCAACCCTAAACATGGCTGAAACCGAGATTTTCCCTCCCGTGAAGTGGAGGCTAAACCTACTTTCGGCCCCACCCTCCAAGTTGTGATGCATTTTATTGTATTTTTTCTAATGAACCAGTAATTACACGACCGCTCGCGTTTGATGACGTCACTGGAAGCAGAGGGTGCATTTTTTTTGCAGCGTGGCTTTACGGAGGCGTCACGTGACCCGCTAATTCCGCGTTCCCGACGGCCGGGATGTTGTCTCTGGCTCTCCATGGAGGCGCGCCCGGCTTTGCCTAAGCCATCCTAGCCGCTATTCCTCCACCCCGATCCAGGTGCCATCGATGCCGCATTGAGCGAGCGAGCGCGCGGCCTCTCGTTCCTTCGTCGAGCCCTGTCGTCGAACAGCGCGGCCGAGCTGGGGGGCAATCCGGGGAAAGGGAGCCGCGGCGCCGCGCCCCGGCCGCCGGACACCCCGCCGCGACGCACCACCAATATGCTCACCCGGGTTAAATCCGCCGTGGCCGGCTTCATGGGCGGAATCATGGCCGGCGGCGGCCCCGGCGGAGGCGGCGGCCCCGGCTCGGACCTGCCGCTCAAATTCCCCTACATGAGGCCGGAGTTCCTCGGACTCTCCCCGGATGAGATCGAGTGCTCCGCGGATCACATCGCCAGGCCCATCCTCATTCTAAAGGAGACCAGGAGATTACCGTGGGCCACCGGATACGCTGAGTAAGTCGCCACCGCGCCACCCAAAGGGGTCTCGGGCTTTGGTTTGGGGGCGCATCACAACAATGATCCGGATGGAGCGCATGCGCACACCTTTGCGGGTCTCGAAAATGCACCTGTTGTCATCTGCCATGCGTAACCCTTCGACCCCACTGCACGTCATTTGGCGTGCGCGTTGCATGGAACTGGCCGAGTGGCTTAGAAATGGCAAGTGGCAAAACAGGATGCGACGAACGACGTGAAAGCAAGGTCAGACATATCCATTGAAATGATGACTCCTTATGCAAGAGGCAGTCAAGAAGCAATGAGTCCTATGTCATTGAACACGACTAATAAGTGAATTTCTTTTCAGAAATGTTCACAGTTTGTAGTTGAAATAACTGTTGGAAGGTGTATGTGTGTGAAAGTTGTGTGTCAGCCTGTCCTCTTCCTGTCGGCCATTTTGGAAATGACATCACGATTGGATGCCCATCAGAACAGAGAGCTGTGATTGAATCCCTTGTCTTGGAAGGGGAGCCACCACGAAACCTTTTCAAAAGGTTGCAAAATGTGTCTGTGGAAGCAGCAAAAAAAAAAAAAAAAAAAAAAAATGGGTGTCCAGGATCAAAGGCGAACAACAGGACCCGAGCACGATTCCCAGGATTAACTACTCAACTGTTCACGGTGGTCTGCCACTCCTTTGCTTGTCACAGTGGTCACTCAAAGCAGACTCTTGTTTCGGTTTCAAAGTATTTGAAACTGTCAAAATTTCAAGGGGGGGGATCTACTATTAGTATTTTAAATTAAATGATACTGCCCCTAGTACATTTTTCACAATCACAAGAAATTCTCTCTGAAGTACAAGCTGTCAGTTTTAGCTTAAAATCAATAGTTGATGGAGCAATTATAAAATGCAATTATTTTCTCTCGTACGGCGCAAGTCAGTTTATCGCGGCTTAACTCCAGGCGTTTTGTGCTGACTTTTGGAAGTCGAGACCAAGACCGAGACCATAAAAATCTATTGTTTTGGAAAAAAAAAAAAAAAAAAAAAAAAGAAAGTGTTCCTTGTGGGGAAATACAGTAAACCAATTTCCACGGAAACAAATTGGAACCAGTCAATCGCACAAACCGTTCACGCAAAATGGTTCAATCAGGTTTGTTCTTATCCGCTATGTGTTGACATTATATAATCGCGCATCTACTGTCGCATCTGCAACTTGCATCTCCGAGTCAGTGATGCTGCCGAGCACAAAACAACCCACAGTCGGCGTCTAAAAATAGTCATGCTAATTTATCACACACCCTCCGGAGATGTCTAATACGTGAGTCAGGCTCACTTTTATGTCATTTTTTTCTCTTTTTTGGGACTTTATGCAGCAATCCCCACCCCCCCACCCCCCCCCACCCCCACCCGCAACGTTACCTCTTTGACCCGAATATGGAAACAAAACAAAAACATTTGATAAATGATTCATTTGAATACAATATTTGCTTATAATTTCAATTTCCCTTCATATTGATTCATTTTCACACGAAAACAAATAAATCTCAATGAAATGTGCATTCTCGGATGAAATTCTCTTTTAACAATTAAATATTTACTCAGCCGAGGTATTTTATGATGCAATAATCACCTGCATATTAATTGTTCGCTATTCACAATTTGATCTCTCTGTGTTTTTTTCCTGTGGAAACTATCGCAAGCTGGTTTTTTTTTGGGGGGGGGGAAACTCACCTTGTTCGTTAAATATAGGTTAATTGTCATATAATTCGATCTATAATGGTAAAGATGCGTAAGAAAAAAAGTTTTCAGTTTTCATCGAAAAGGCATATTAAAGCAATCGGAGAAAAAGCCTACATATACAAAAATGTAATTAGCATCTTCATTTGGGGCACATAACGGGAAGAGTTTGAAAAATAGAACTTAAGAATAAATGTGTTGTTTTTCTTGGCAACAATTATTACCACTCCAATGATGACGACTGCCAATAATGAAAATACTCTTGTCAATAAAATGGATTGATTTTCAAAAGGTAATTCAGTGGGCCATGTCTTTCCTGTCATTGATCAAATTATATGAAAATGACCCACATGCGCCATACCCCTCAACGTGTCCATAATACAACCGTGTTGATAGGAATATCATATCCAATCAAGTTGACGGAAAACTCGCAACCCGATCAGGCAGCTGACAAAAGCTAAGCCAACCAAATTATCCCTTTTTTTCCTCCAGAGTGATTAATGCCGGAAAGAGCGCTCTGAACGAGGACCAGGCGTGCTGCGAGGTGGTGGTGGTCAGGAGGCGGCCCGTGAGCTGTTGCCCGCCCTCGACGCCCAGCAAGACCCCCACGGCCAAGAGACGCAACTCCCTGCCCAACGGCGAGCGCTTGGAGCACAGCAAGCTCGGGGAGGTACGCACATAATTGCGCAATCGTGTGTGTGCGCATACGAGAAGTCATGTCTTTCATCCCACAAGAGTTCTTTGTGAAATCAGTTCATGCGGGTCCCAGTTCGGCTTGAGAAACTGGTGGCTCATGCTGGCGCCCATATCGAATTTTAAATAAAAACTCCATGCAATACACTTTCTTCTCACGTTCATTTCTTGTCAGAATTCTAGTTCGGAAATCATTTACAAATACTTAAAAATAGGGAGTTACTTTTCAATCACCCGGTACTTTAAACATAGTTTCTGTAAGGTTTAAGACTTTTCAAAAGAAGGCAAAGGGAGAAAGGCATTGGACTGAAAAGTGAGCCCTGGGGGGACACCATCGTAACCAAGACCCAGGCTCCAGCTTCATAATAGCTTACAGGCTTTTAGCAGTTTAATAGGAGCGAAATTAGAGAAAGGCAGCACTCGTAACACGGTCATTTAGGATTTTTCTACATTTTCCTCAGTGAATAATGCATTCAGTTTCAAGACAAAATTCACAGATATGCTGGAGGTGTGTACCAATAGAATTATCTCGTTTTTTTTAAGGCCAAAGTTTTAATTTTATCATTAAATTGTGCGGGTGTACCTGTACCTTGTTGGACACTCTTATTTTGCATTGACAGGACAACGAGGGACTAGTATTCCACTACTGGGCCTTGTTCGACGGCCACGCCGGTTCCGGCGCCGCCGTCGTGGCCTCCCGCCTGCTCCAGCACCACATCGCCTGTCAGCTGCAGGCCGTTATCGAGATCCTGCACAACCTGGCCTCCCTGCCGCCCACCGTCCTGGGCGAGGAGTCTGACGGCCAACCCTACCTGCAGGGCAACACGGCAGGCCCCCAGCGCTCCCTGACACGGGCGGCGTCGCTGCGGAGTGCGGCCGGGGCGCCGGGCTCTCCCAGCAGCACGCCTACTCCGCCGCGCTTCTTCACTGAGAAGAAGGTCCAGCACGAGAGCTTGGTGATTGGAGCCATGGAGAATGCCTTCAAAGAAATGGTAGGCTCAGCTACAAGGCTTCATTTTCAAACCTTCCTGTTTTACCACCTAGTCCAGGGGTGTCCAAAGTCTGGCCCAGGGGCCATCTGGACATTTTTTATTGGCCTGGAAAACAACGAAGAGGTCCCGCTCTTCCATTTTGAAGTGAAGTATCTGGCCCATAGTGGAAAAAGCCTGGACATACTGAGACTTTACTCCGCTTTAATCCCAATCCCAGTGAAAATATCCACTGTTTTTGTTTGTACAGGATGCACAGATTGAGAGGGAGAAGCAGGGCTACAACATCACAGGAGGCTGCACAGCCCTCACTGTGGTCTACATGCTGGGGAAGCTGTACGTCGGCAATGCAGGCGACAGCAGGTCTGTGTGTCTTTTCAAAGACAATCACATTGATCGTATTTTTCTTTGAAACGTAACGTACATTTTCACCTGCCTTGTGTACTTTGTGTCTGATTGACAGAGCCGTCATTATCAGGAACAATGAGATTGTTCCCATGTCAACAGAATTTACACCGGAGTCGGAACGACGGAGGCTACAATTCCTGGTACTAAAAAAAATATGTGTGTGTATATATATATATATATAAAAATACACGTACACACACACACACACACACACATTGTAGTGGGATAGTGGAACTGGAATTGCAAAATCATGTAGTTTACAAAACTGTTACAAAAAAAAAAAAGTTCATATCTGTAATCAACTCTAGTCTATTTTTTTGTTTAACAAAATAGCTTAATTTTATCACTCATGAAAAAAAAAAAATAATTGCCTAGAAATAATGAATTTTCATTATTTGGCTGAATTTGCCACCTTCTTACATGCTTATTATTAAAACTAACTGTAATATTTTGTTGATCAAACTAGAAATACATATTTTATGTATTATTTTTATCTTAAATTGCTAATCTACCCTTTAAATACATGATTTTCTTATGTATTTCTAGCTGAAATAGCAGTGTAAAATATTAGCTATAATTGATGATATTATCATATCAATTTGATTGCAAACAAAAGACATTCAATGTAATTACCTAATTGCTTTAAGTAGAAATCATATTTCATAGTTATTGTTTTTTTTACCTAACTTGCCAAGTAAAATATCATATAACTTGATTTATAATTGAAAGACACTAGATGTCATGATTACTGTATTTAGCTGCTTGGACTAAAATATGAAAGTGCCATGTAAAATATTATTAGCCCACTTTGATTCCAATTTAAAAAAAAAAAAAAAAAAGACAAAATATTTGGTTGCCTGAACTAGATATAATAGTTATTTGTATGCATTGGTTTTTTTTCAGTTTGTTCTCAATCATGAAAGTCTGCCTTTTTTTGTTTTTTTATGATTGTATTGCCTTTTAATTTGTTGGCATATTACATTTTTACAATTTAAATGAAAAAGCAGAGCGACTCACCCATCGGCCGGCTTGTGCGTCCCGCAGGGTTTCATGCAGCCTCACCTGTTGGGCAATGAGTTCACGCACCTGGAGTTCCCGCGGAGGGTCCAACGGAAGGAAGTCGGGAAGAGGATACTCTACAGGGACTTCACCATGAACGGATGGTAGGTGACACACGGGGCGCTCTGGGCACACTTATGTAAACGTTACTGAAGGGTGGAAAAAGTAAGCAAACCCTGCGGCGACTGACTTCATGAGTCCAATCAATGTGACAAGATTGGAGGTGTTGGTGAAAGCTGCCCTATAAAAAAAAAAAAAAAAAAAAAACACAATGCAAAAAGTTTTAAACATGTTATACAACTTTCTTTTCACTACACTACAACTAACTTTTCACTCGTAATATGACAACGTCTTCCACATGACTTTTTTTCCTCCTCCTTTTTTATGCATTACATTTTCGTAGTATTATGACTTTTTACAGCTTGTATTACTGTAATTCAACAGTTTTGAGTTTGCGGCCGTGTTTGTCAATTGGGACTAAGACGAAGATCAGATCACATTTTATGACCAATTTAAACTCATTCACTGCCAGCCCTCCCAGTTAACGTGCATATTTGACTTCTAAAGCCGACAATGGCAGTGAATGTGATTATTAAGTGGAAATCCAGGCAATAAATGTTTAAAAGCAGTGTTCACATACTTTTTCCTGCAACTGTTTGGATGTCATCCATCTTGACTCGTCTCTCTTCAAAACAGGGCGTACAAGACGGTCGAGGACGAAGACCTCAAGTTTCCGCTAATATACGGCGAAGGGAAAAAAGTAAGGTTAACTCGGGACTTCAGACTTGAACCCAAAGTTCTGACTTAAGGAATGAGTGACATTTTCCAGGCTCGCGTTTTGGCGACCATCGGCGTGACGCGTGGCCTCGGCGACCACGACCTCAAAGTTCACGACTCTAACATCTACATCAAGCCCTTCCTGTCCTGCCTTCCCGAGGTGAGCGCTGTTGGGAAAAATGACTCAAGAGGTTGCAAAACTGGGGAATGGATGTGCACCTTTGTATCCAGATCTATACCAAAATAAAGCACCACTTTATTGTTTGGCCTACACAGGTGAAGGTGTACAACCTCACGCAGTACGAGCACGGCGCAGACGACGTCCTGGTGATGGGCACCGACGGCCTGTGGGACGTCCTGTCCAATCAGGAAGTCGCCGAGGCGGTCTCCACCTTTCTTGCTAACTGTGACCCTGACGACCTTCACAGGTTGGACTTTTTTTTTTTCTTCTTTTTTTCCTTGCATCGTTTGAAGCAAGCGAGGTACCTACCAATAGATATGATACATACATACCACTTTTTTTGGCATCCTGTTATCAGGGTACCAAAAAGATGGAGCTCGACCAGGGCTGGGCAGAGTCGCATTAATTTAGCTGTTTTGGTCCTAAAATTGGTTAATTAAAAATATTTTGTATTATTTATTCAATTGTTATTTTTCTCATTGTACATAAAATAAACTGTTTTACATATGCAGTATTTGTAAGGCTAAAAACTGAAAATGTATTGTTTCATATTTTACATTTACCTCTTTTTAACCATGAAATACCAGGCCTACTAAATAGAACGTAAATATTTTGCATGGAAATGTGAAATTTTTTTTTTTACCTCATTTATGATCTGACCCCTCTGTTAAAAAAATGTAGACATACATTTAAGATTTTCATTTATTGAATACTTGGTTAACTAATTGCAATTACATTATGAATAAAATGGGAATTATCTGATCAATAAAATGCAAATATTTTACATATTTCTTTACTGACAAACTTTTTTTACTTATTTTTTTAACTTATATTATTTCATAGTTGAAAGACTAACATTTTGATTATTGTTGAATAATTCACTAATTCTAAATACTAAATTAAAAATTATAAATACTCCAAAAAATTACAAACGTGGCGGCACTTGTCTGTTTCAGAAATAAAACATTTCTGTTGCCAAGGATAAGAAAATGTACAGGATGCATTGTGGTCTATTACAAAGACATCATTGCTGACTTCCTGAACACGACTCCTCTCGTGGTTAGGTATACAATGGCAGCACAAGATTTGGTGATGCGAGCGCGTGGCGTGTTAAGGGATCGAGGCTGGAGGATCACCAACGAGCGCCTGGGCTCCGGGGACGACATATCCGTCTTCATCATACCGCTGATGTACGGCAACCGTCAGCCCTGAGCCGCAAACGATGAACAATTCCTTTAATAAGGTCCCTCCTGAATCCTTTTTGCACATTTAACTATGTTTATGTTGGAGTGGTCAGCCAAAACATTGTGGTGCAAGCAGGAGTTCACTGTCCTGCTAAGTTAGGGCCACAAAACTGGGCTACACTGACTCACTATTGCCTCTTGAGGAAGTAAGCAGCATTGTGACCCAAGAGACTGCAGCAATATGGACTCATTTCAGGGACACTTTTATTCAGCTAAAACAAGTCAGGTGTCCATATTGAGTCCATATAATCTATCTTTTTAGGTGCTCACAAACTAACCATAAAATAGAACATTGTGGCTTTTTTTTTTTTTTTTGCCACAATGTAGCTTTCAAGGATCTACTTTATGAATGACTGTATCTTGGTCTCAGCAGGAGCCATTTAGGCCTCTCTCTCTCAAGTGAAGGCCATGCTTAAAAAAAAAAAAATGCCAGCATCCCTGCAAGTGATTGAAAATGTTCATTCAAATAAATCAATAGCGGTTTAAAGCATAAACATTTCCCTGAAAATGATCACTTTATCAGATAAGTTGTTTGATTGCACTTTAATTTGACCCACATCACTTAAAAAGAACAAAGAGGAAGAAACAATGGCTCTCTGTTGTTTTGTGCATGCATCGACATATTGGGAGCAAAGGTTTCCACAACATAGACTGAATTTGTATTCCTGTAACTTGTCGTTTCGCTAAATTGAGTGTCACTGTTTAGTTTTAGTTGTGATTGCAGCATTTTCTAATGTTTTGGGGTTTCAGTGACTGTTTTGGCAGCATGACACTGGAAAAAAGACCAAGTGAATCTAAAAGATGTGCAGAGGGAAGAATGAGGAAGGCATCGTGTCACGTTTTGCCTCATTTTTTTCCCTCCATTTTTACAACCTATAGGCTACCTGCATTTTTCCTCCTGTACATTCCATGAGAAATGCATTTAAATAGAGTTCATATGCTTTTTGTGTGCTGTTGTTGGTAGTAAAAAAAATAATAATTTAAAGCCTGATATTGTATCTGATGTGAAACATATCGCATCAGGGCTCGTGTTGAATGTTCATCCTCGCTTGACTCGTCATTCAGCCTTCATTTCTGTCCATTAGATGAATGTAATTGCTTTTTTTTTTTGCCCCCCCCCCATCCAATTGTGCCACCCAACTTCTGCACATCAACTCAGGTTTAATGTTGGCTCAAACTGGTTGATAGAGAGCATCCTCAAGGTTGGTGTATTATTATCAATGTGTCACAGCAGAATAAGGGATGGCTGTGTCCATTCTGTCTGCTTCCCTCTCTGAAGTTGTCGTACTTGTAATATGTTTTTTTTTTTTTAATTTTGTGTGGCAGTGGGGGAATTCCACATGTATAGCAAAAACAGCATTGAAGTGGCCTCGTGACTTTCCTGCTTTGTGAATGTCAACTGTACCTTTTGGATCAGGTTCCTCCAGAAGCCCCAAAACAAGACATTTTAATGTTTCCTGAATTGTGCAACACTACTGTTACGAGGGGTGGGATGAATAAACAAAAAATGATTGTCTTTTTGTCTGATCTAAATTCCTTTTTAAGAGGCAGGTTAGCACAAAACAGAATAGCAAGACTAAAGAATGTAGGGTTGCCACCACGACAATGTTTTTTTTTTTTTTTGTCTTTTTGCTATTGCGCGCACAACAGACATGTCAGGGGTCGCCGAAGAAAACCCGCTGAACGCTTTACACAACTTTATTGAACATTGTGTATAAATACACATGCACATTTCAAATGTAAACCCAAGTGCAGCCAAACCTGGAAACCCCTCATCATGCAAGGATGCCTGGATTATTCACAAAAACGAGACATCCTTTTTTTTAAATTTTTTTTTTTTAAAAACAAAACAAAAAAAACAAAAAACTCCCTGACAAGAGCACAAGCAACACCACCTCACCATTTCTATTCAAAATCATTCCACTCTTGCCTGGGTTTTAAATATATTGTTTCCTTATGAAATGCTTACATATAAATAAATAAACTTTTATCAAATGTGCACTCACAGAGTGAACTCTTATGTACAGTACGGTATAAGTCTATCGTAGCGGTCTCATTCGCGCTCACTCGGGAAGGAGTGAGTCGGCCAAAAGCAAGGCGAGAAACACAGAGACGCTCAAAAAGCGACGGGTCGCCAAACTGAAAGCAAAGACAGCCACACTCCACCATGGAGAATAAATGCATCGCCAATGGAGGAATACCCTGGAACAAACAACCTGCCACGAAATAAATCGTGATCCCAAATGCTGAAAAAGCCTTTTTTTCCATTTTGAAGGCTGACTCACCCCCAAACCTCAGCCCCTAACCCCCAGAAGCTCAGAAACACAACAAGAAGCATTCAGCCAGAGTCCAAAGGCGAGAGAAGCCATCACCATCACATTCAACCAACCAGAAGGGAAAACAAAAAAATAAAAAACAACAAATACGGCCCTTTTAAGGGGGGGGGGAAGGCAATCACATACATGTGGTCGCATACATTCTGGCCCTCCTGTGGACTACGAAAAAGGAGATTATGTGGCTGTGACGTGCCAAGCAGAGCTTCTTGACTCCTGGACATTCAAGTGTGTTTAAAGGGGCCGTGCATGCAAAGGGGAGGACAAGTGTGTGACATTAAGATTTAAGGCTGAGCACACACACACACACACACATTATCCGAACACTAAAAAGTATTGCCGACTATTTAAAGACACAACTCCGATAATTTGTAAAATCGATGGCATGTCATTATTGAAGGTCTTAATTTAGCACAAAAGCATCTTGCTGCAGACATGCTTTGGGTTGAGTGGCAAAAGAGGCCACAGAGAGCTGGACGTGAAATAAGGTCACAGCAAGAGCAGCGGACCGAAGCTCGTCACAAGTTTGGCATTAAATAATAATTTTTTTAAAAAATTAATCAGAAAACAAAACAAAAAATGAAAATCCAACAAGCGTCCAGACTTGAGATACGCATCGTGTGCGTTAATGAAGGCAGCTTCCTGCACACCTTGTTGGTGTTTATCAGAAAAAAAGTCACATCACATTCATCTCTGAAGTCCCGCCGTGTCTGGCAATAAGAACAAAATTTTAAAAAGATATTTTTTAAAGTGGATGGTTGGTGATTGTGCAAGTTCAGAATGCTTCAGCGCAGATTGACACCACATGACTGTTCAGTGCTTAAAATATGTACAAACTAAGGATATTAAAATCAGAACTTTCTCTCAGAGATATAAAAGACACAAACTGCTCTGAATCAAACGGCCACAAATTCCTTTAGAAACAAAAAAACGCAACAGGTGACACAAACACACACACACACACAAACAGTGATTCAGCCACAGAGGAGGGCTCTGAATTCTTAGCGTACCGCTAACGTTCCGCCCACTTCGGCTCCACCTGGCGAGCCCGGGTGGGCCCCATGGCACCTGCTTGCCATGCTGTGTATCCATATGGCTTTGGATGGAAAGATTTCTCTCTCTCGCTCATTCCTATTCTTTATGTGCTCGCTTGTCAGTTGGCGCTCATGGTGACATCTCGACAGGGCACCTCCTCCTCGTCTTCCTGTTCCGACTCGTCACCTTTACCGCACCGGTTCTCGTTCAGGTCCTCGCTTCGAGCGGCAACGGGAGACGCTGCACCCCGAACCGAGGCGGCGCTCCGTCTCCCTTCATTTTCCTCCTCATCCTCAGCTTCTTCTTCCTCCTCCTCCTCTTCCTCTTCCTCGTTGTCCTCCTCTTTCTCACGGTCAAGAGCGAAGTCGCTGGTGCTTTTCACGGTGTCCTGGCGCTGATAGAAGAGCACGTAGCCCGCTTTGGACTGGACATGAGCACAGTGGAGCCATCAGGATATAAGTCTTTACAGTATTCCCCTGCTATTTCGCAGTTCATTGTTCATGCCCCCACTAGAATACTAAAGTGATCATTTTATGGGTTTTTACTAAAGGTCCGACCGATCAATCATCCAATATTAGCCCATTTCAAACATTAACACCTTACCACATAAGACAAAGATAATGGCATTCAAACAAACAAAAATCAGCAAATACACAGATTACACACACTCATACTATATATATATATATATATATATATATATATATATATATATAAACACACACACATCAATACATATGTACATATACACACACACACGTATACATACACACATAATATATCCATATACACACACACACTATAACATCTATGCTAAATTCCATGAACCCCACAAATTTGCATTAGCCCATCTATGGCATTTTACATTATATGTTAAGTTAGAGGACTTTTGTTAGACAAGATTATATTGTTTGGTTAAACATTTTGGTGTTTCAATATTCGGAATTCTATGTGCTCAACAGAGTGGGAAAAAATTGCCTCTTATTTGGAGAACTGTGCGAGTAAAACAGTAACAACAGGTCCTAAAGAAATTCTTTAAAAAGTGTGTTATAATAAGTTGAAAAGTAAAACTATTTTAAAAAGGTTTTCAACTGAGCTCGCTATATCGCACATTTTGACCGATCTTGAGTTGGGTCTGAGGGATTCATAGTCCTACTGTATGAACTGGCCCTCCAGACTTTGACTGTGCTCATCTTAAATGAAGATGAGCACACTTAATGACATGGTTCTACACACATCATTTAGTAGGACTATGTGGAAACTTGAACCCCCATTGCACTTATGCTGAGCTCATGTTTTTCCAATGATGTTGCGCATCCAACATAACTCGTCACGTCTCTACAATTTTAGGACTTCACAAAATCATTTAACAATGCATTTTGATCATTTTACACTGGGTGCCATTAGTAAGACAGACTTGTCTTTTTGATGACGATAAAACAGGACAGGGATGAGCACACTCACCACTATTTGATCCTCGCTGGCAAGTGACACACTGCTATCATCAAAGTTGTACCACTTTCCATCATCGGTGTTCGTGGCGTAAGCAGTATCTGAGCAGGAACGAGATTACCCACAATGGTTCAAAACTGGCACATGCTGAAAGTGCTGGAATTTAGACGTAAAGGCCACAATGGAACGACGTGCCTGTCAGCAGCCATGACTAAACAGTATATCTTATCATACTTCTGCAATTCTTTTTTCCTGATGACAAAATGTCATGGCTTGTTTAAGAAGCGACACTCACAGTGGCCTCCGCCCATGCCGCCATAGTGGTTGGAGACAGCGATGAGGTCATACCGACACGGTCCACTGTTGGGGTTGATCAGGAACTCTGACATGTCCAGATCGCTACAGAGACAACACATCAGCAAGAGTGTAAACTAGGCCTGTTTGACCAAAAATAGTAAGGATGATGATGTCACTTGAATTAATGATGTGTACCTGAGTGGGAAGTCAACCAGGGAGTCTAGTTTATCCCTCATGTAGCGACTGTAGGAGAATCTTTTCAGATGGACCACTAACACTGGAGGCAATGACCAGAGGTCCAGCTTCTTTGTGGCCTGCTGGTGTTGCTTACAGTTTGGACAGTACCTATAGACACATGTACAGTGGGTACAGAAAGTATTCAGACCCCCTTAAATTTTTCACTCTTTGTTATATTGCAGCCATTTGTTAACATCATTTGTTGATTTTTTTTTCCTCATTAATGTACACACAGCACCCCATACTGACAGAAAAAAAACTGAATTGTTGATTTTTTTGCAGATTTCTTAAAAAAGAAAAACTGAAATATTGCAAAGCTATAAGTATTCAGACCCTATTCTATGACACTCATATTTAACTCAGGTGCTGTCCATTTCTTCTGATCATCCTTGAGATGGTTCATCACCTTCGTTGGAGTCCAGCTGTGTTTGATTATACTGATTGGACTTGATAAGGAAAGCCACACACCTGTCTATAGAAGCCCTTATACCTCACAGTGCATGTCAGAGCAAATGAGATTCATGAGGACAAAGGAACTGCCTGAAGAGCTCAGAGACAGAATTGTAGGAACTGCCTGAAGGGCTCAGAGACAGAATTGTGACCATGCACAGATTTGGCCAAGGTTACAAAAAAAAAAAAGCACTTAAGGCTCCTAAGAGCGCAGTGGCCTCCATAATCCCGAAATGGAAGACGTTTGGGACGATCAGAACCCTTCCTAGAACTGGCCGCCCGGCCAAACTGAGAGAGGTAAAGAGGAACCCAAAGATCACTGCGGCTGAGCTCCAGAGATGCAGTCGGGAGATGGGAGAAAGTTCTAGAAAGTCAATCATCACTGCAGCCCTCCACCAGTCAGGGCTTTATGGCAGAGTGGCCTGACGGGAAGCCTCTCCTCAGTGCAAGACACATGAAAGCCAGCATGGAGTTTACTAGAGAGAGAGACCTGATGAGACCAAGATCGAACTTTTTGGCCTTAATTCTAAACGGTATGTGTGGAGAAAACCAGCCACTGTCCAATACAGTCCCAACAGTGAAGCATGGTGGTGTCAGCATCATCCTGTGGGGGTGTTTTTCAGCTGCAGGGACAGGACGTCTGGTTGCAATCGAAGGAAAGATGAATGCGACCAAGTATAGGGATATCCTGGGCGAAAACCTTCTCCAGTGTGCTCAATACCTCAGACTGGGCCGAAGGTTCACCTTCCAACAAGACAATGAGCCTCAGCACACGGCTAAAATAACATAGGAGTGGCTTCAGAACAACTCTGTGACTGTTCTTGAATAGCCCAGCCAGAGCCCTGACTTAAACCCAATTGAGCATCTCTGAAGAGACCTGAAAATGGCTGTCCACCAATGTTCACCATCCAACCTGACTGAACTGGAGAGGATCTGCAAGGAGGAATGGCAGAAGATCCCCAAATTCAGGTGTGAAAAACTTGTTGCATCATTCCCAAAAAGACTCATGGATGTATAAGCTCAAAAGGGTGCGTCTACTAAATACTGAGCAAAGGGTCTGAATACTTATGGCTGAAATTAATTTAAATGAGTTTAGCCAATGGCTGCAATATAACAAAGAGTGAACAATTTAAGAGGGTCTGAATACTTTCTGTACCCACTGTATGTCTGTCAGTGCTTCTCAAACTCATTATACCAAGGAACAACAACAAAAATATCTCCCAGTATCATCATGACTCGTAGGCCTGAGTGTTCACCATAAAACGAGAGCGGATTCTATTCTTAAAAAGTATATTTATTATTGTAAGCCACTGTATTATAATAAAGTTTAAAAAAAACTCAAAATTGCTTTGCACATTTTTACCTGAATCAATGCTTATACAGAAACATCTCAAAGATTAAATGCCAAGTTATTGAACTTGAAAGTTAAATACAATCAATTGAACTGTACCGAGGCAGTGATTTGTAGCACTCCCACACCAAGAATAAATGTCATAGTTGATGGGAACATGTTATGCTTACCAAGGATCCTCAGCTCCCAGCTTCTCTTTAGTGGTGAACAGTTCAATGCAGTCTTTTAGCTTGTAGTAGGCCTTCTTCTGAGGCTTGTACTCCATGCTCTCGTGCTTGTCAAAGTCCTGGAGAACATACACGTTTATGTGTATTACTCCACAAAAGAGAAGAGTCCCATTAGAGATGCAAGAGTTACCTCAACAACCGTGTCGTCAAAGTACTTCTTCTTCTTCTTCGGCTCCCAATCCAAAGACAGATAAGACCGGTCTGGAAGAGATTGACAAACTCAAATGAGTCATTAATTATGAAATGGGAATCTGCAATTTTAATAAACAAGGGGAATGTCAAATAAAGCCAAGCTATACAGCACGTCGTACCATTGAGCCGTAAGTGTCCCTCATCAAACCGGATCTGCCTCGTGTCCTCCTTGATGAGTGAAAAGTCAATTTTTCCCATGTTATTGAGCTGGAATGTGAAAAGTCTCTTTTTGCTGTGCCCGCTGGTCTGTTGGCCTTTCGTGGAGATCTGCGGGGCAACCACACCGTTCTCCAGCTCGTTGTCCCCGCCCACGGAGTCCTCGGACTGGCTGTTGTCATTCTCAGAGGGCAACTCTTGATCCTGACTGGACTCATCGTCCTGCTCATCAGTCTCCATTTCACCTGAAGTCAGAAAAAATGATTTTTATTTCTAGTGACGATGTCAAACAAAGTTTTTTTGGTGAGTAAGGACTTACTTGGCGACCCCTCCTCCAATACGCCATTGGTGGCATTGCCGTTGACAGTGTGTTGTTTGGTTGACTGGGTCTCTTCACAGTCATCCTCATCTTCCACTACAGTGGATCTCACAAACCGGCTGCCAACACAAAACCGCTTTCATTCACCACGAAGCAGTGGGAACATTAAAAATGTAGAAACTGAACTAGTTTACGCTCATTACCTTTGCTCGAAGGAATGAGCAAATAATTGCAGTGTTAAGAATGTGCTGTGAGACTTAACACGAAGACGTACAAACCCACCAGAGGCGTAGTAGAAGCATGTTGTAGAGTTTGTCCTCATTAAGCATCCTAGGCACAGCAATGAGGAAAGGCTGCCCGAACAGCGGCGTGCTGGTCTGGTTGTATCCTGACTGTTTGTACTTTTCTCTCAGGTGGACTGGGATCACAACGTGGTCCGTGTCCTCCACTCGGTTCACCGCAATCTCAAACCTATGGTGGGTTCATATGGCACATAATTTACTTGGTTTTAACACCTTTAAGAAATGATCTACATACAATACAGACTACGAACGGAATACATTTTTATACAGTCAGTGGTTGGAAGTCACCGAGTATTTGCCACTCACACGTAGATATCATCTCTCTCCATGATACTGCTAAGGTTGTCATTGGTGGCGAAGATCCGGTGGAAACGGTGGCTGTAGATGTCTGTTACGATCATCTGGGGGGGATTGAGAATTGGTGGGAAACACAAAATGTGAGTTTTTACTGTTTGTTAGCAGAATTATCCGAAAACTACTCAAATGGATGCGCCCAAAACATGTGTGGAGGTGGTGCATGGACCAGGGCAGAATGTATTCGACTTTGAGCCAGATGCAGGACTTTCATTCCACTTTTGATAACTTTGAAAGATGACAGGGCATTTTTGGGAACAAAAATCAGGCAACAGTCGAGGGTGGATTTCTTTTAAGGTCTACAAATTCAGATGGATGGTTCATCCTTGGCAGAGGTCTGCACTCCACTGAGTGCTTTTCTGGTTCAATTGCAAAAAGGACAAAACTTTGCCCTACGTGCTGTTGAGGCTGTATGACCAAGGGCTCTTTAAATGACGAAATGTCTATACTGGGCTGTGTGATAGTGGAAAAGGTCAGCGATTTAATGTGACAGCTCTGAAGAGATGGAGCTTTTCTTGATATTGGAATGTGCATACCTTTTCAACAGGCACCCCAGACAGACTGGAGAGGGAGGTGCACAGGTCTGAGATGGAGCCCACCTTTGGCACAGTCAGTTTGTACTGAAAAATTCAACATACGTGAACGACCACATTGAGAGGATGGAGAAGACGTTCTCTGGTGTTAACGGTTACCTGCGTGGGTTTGGCCAGAGGATCCAATCTGACTAGATAAACCTCCAGTGTGCGCTCCTTCTTCATGGGCAGAGGTAGCGTCAAGTAGCAGAAGGGATCAAAAGTCACGGAGACCTTGGAGCACACAGGACACACCAAGGTAGACTTAAACAGGCCATGAAAGATGTCAACGATTATGGAGTCGTTCCTCTTGATGTGGTTCTCCCAAGCCTCCTCGGCCACCACCTGTGAGGAAATATAATTTGAATACATTTCCAATACTCCCTTTTTTGCAAGGTCAGATCCTGCCGTGTATGTCGCCACCTTATCGGGCCGGCCGTTGGCATCCTTCAGCTGGATGTACGGCTTCTTCCTGATCCGGTTCAAGTCTTCGTGAAGACCATCCAGGAGAAAGGCCAGCAGCTCATGAGAGTCCTGCTGCTGGTAGCCTGAGAATTGAGGGGCAAAGCGGCCCACTTGGGTCTGAAGGGAGGTTTGGGTAACAAAGAGAAGGGAATCAAGGTAACGTAATAACACAGACAACATAGCTTGATGCTTCTTTTTGTGATGTTCAACCTTGAAAGGCCTTGGCGTAACATAGCTGTATTTGCATGACCACAGTTGCTTTATAAGCTCAGCGTAGGCTCTGGCAATCTCTCCTTTCATGCCCAGGGGGTTGTCCACATTCAGCTCACTCGTGTACTTGTCTTTGAGGAAGTAGTCCGTCAGGGGAGGGATATTACTTAAACACTGAGAGGACAAGAGCGGCAGAGGACAATGATAATCACAGAGTGGATGAGCTCCATTTACATTTGAAGTGTCACATTCTCCTTGGCTTGCACACCCCTCTTTTTGAAGCCTCATCAAGTCTCAATATGTTGAATTACACTGTGTCCGTGCTCTTACCTGCACAGCAGAGTTCATGAAGCAAGTGTTGCCAAGGTTCGACAGTCCACAGAGGCCCGCGTGTTCACTTTGTCGGCTCTGCTCAGAGTACTCATAGCTGTTACTGTTGGTGTGGTAGGATGGTAAGCTAAAGGTTGAATTCTTCACGCTGCAATAAAAAAGTGAAACATGTTTGATTTTTTAGCTACTAATGAGCACAGAAAAGATCATCAACCGACCGTTAACAAAGAAGTTTTATTCCCCTAAGTGGAGGAAAATATTATTTGGCAATTCACTAAAATGACCAACACCATCAACTAAGTCTGCACCAAGCAGACCTCTGAGAGGGCTTCAAGACAGCGTTGCTCGTTTCCGGCTCCCATTGGTCGAGGGCTACTGCTGTGATGGCGGTGGAGGCACCAGCCTCACAGTTCAACACGTGGTGGTCCACCCTCCTGCTGTCCAGTTCTACCGCTTCAGACCTCAGGCACCACCAGCAACACAGGAGCATGACATCTCAGCCCCACCCCGGCCCATACCGGCCTGCATGTCTCTACAAAACTAAATGAGCGGCAGCCTGGTCCAGGTGGGTTTTAAGTCCGGGGACTGTAGATCCTGGCATAGTAGAAGTGCAGCTCCGTTCTCAACTGAAGAGATTGAATGAGTCTCCAACATCAGCCATTGGCAGTCCAGTTTGAATATGGTCCATAACAGTCTGAATCTCCATTGACTCCCCAACACTACCACAGGCCAACAACCAAAACATTTACAAACAACACTTTCTGATCTCTACTTGAGGAAACTAAACTAATCATCTACCATCTTCTCCTCTCAACACACTTGTTTTCAATTCCTCCACCTGTCCTGTCCTCTGGTCCAGTCTCCGGCAGCTCCCCCTGGCCTGCCTGCTGCTGCTGCCGCTCTACTGCTTCCAGCAGATATTTATAGCAGCAGCAAGGATGCTCAAGAGTGCCGCTACCGAAGCTCGAGGTGCACACAGAGAGAGAGAGAGAGAGAGAGAGAGAGAGAGAGGGAGAGGGAGCACGAAAGAGAGAGAGACAGAGTGCGGGGAGGTGGCGGAGGAGGGGTGGTGGGGGTCTGGAGGGAGGGATGGAGGGGGGTGGACGGCTCCGACAGATGAGAGATGGGGTTGGAGGGAGAAAGAAGGCAATCGACTGCATCCAGCTGAGGCTGCAGTACTCACAAGCCTGATGCTCCCTGTAAATGTACATTGATGCATGTTCGTACAATCTATTCCATTCACTAGCCCTGCGTACACACCACCCGGGTCAGCCACGTTTTGGCACCGCCTCGTAATGCTCTTTAATGTGCCACGGTTGTCTTACAAAGGGTTTTAAAAGAGCGGAGCAAGGATGAGTGACTAAATCAACTGGAATCTGAAGAAAGTGCATTTTTTATGACACTGGGCTCCTGGCGTGTGTGAAAAGGAAAGTAGACGAAGAGTACTCTGAAGGTCACTTGCCTGCGAGAACGTGCGCATGGCAATGAGCTCACTGGGACAAGTGGGGTAAAGAGGAAAGAGCAAAAGGACAGTGAGGAGATGTTGCAGAAATGACTGTGACACTATGCTGCTACCGTGCATTGCTACCACCATCACAGACCATGGAAAAAGTGGGAAAAAATAAACGCGCGTTACGTAACGCTGCACCATTACGTATGATAAAAAGAGGCCGCATGCATAAATTAGAAGAAACAATGGCGCTACAGAAAAGCTTGTGGGGAAACTCCACATTCCCAAACTCACCAGCCAAGACAAGATGTAATTGCCGTCAATTAATATGCTGCATGGCTGTGAAATGTCAACATGAACCCATGTGATCGAACACATTCATTGTACATGTGGATCAAAGTATGCAATGCAGAGTTTTAATATCTCAATAAAAAAACAAACCAAAAAATAGAGATAAATAAACACGTCAGGTGAAACGAGGAGACAGTTCCGCCCACCCTCAGACAGGCAGTGCTCTCCAGCAAGGGGGCTGACGTAGCCTCCGGGTTCCATCGGTTTAGCTGTCAACCTTTCTAGCTGAAACGACACTGAGCTCAGGTTAATCTTGCCTTGAAGGGGGAAAAACTGCACAGATATGAGAGATTAGAATTTCTTTTAATGCTTAAAAATTGATTAATTAACCATTGAGGGATCATAGTCATTAAATAAGCTAAGGCATGGGCCAGAAATGAATCCAATAAAATTGTTTATTACATTTTCTTAATTTGTGGAAATAATGTTGTGCGTCGAAAGTAGAAAATGCTTGGCTGCAGACAACCTCCAATTTAGTTTAGATTTTTGCCTGTTCCATAAACGGTGCTTTCTAATAACTGGATGACTTGTTTGTTGTAACATAACCACTGCCAAGAGCGAGCTGGACCTTTCTCTGGATCATCTTGAGATGTTTACCAAGCTGCTTTCTGACATGTCTTCAAACAAGGACCCTTACCTGGCTGTCCACTGGACCTCTACTGGAATCTTCCATCACACTGCTCTTCGCTGTCAAGCCACTCAGAACATACTGAACATTTTAAGTACCCCATGAGTTATTGTTAAGGATCCTTGCATCCCTTAAAAGATGCTCCATAAATCTAAGTTAGCATTATCATAATGCCGCTGCTAAACAAAAATATTTTTTTTACCCCCAGAACTAATCATGTAATTTATTAAACACAAAACCAGTTCAGTGACATTTTTGCCAATTTATTATAAAGTTACAAGTTTGTGTTGATTTTAAGGTGAAATAATAGGTAGCAACTCGCAACGTAAGCACGTCATTGATATTAGCATAGTTCATTGGTAAGGTGCAATCAATTCACCTGATTTTGACTTGCATCACCTGCTGTGGGCCATTGAAGAAATAAAAACGTCTACTAACTGCACGAATGTGCAAGTAAATCTACTGTACGCGCACACGGGAATGAAGGCAGTCAGGTGAAATCAAGAAAGTTTGCCACACTGTATGTGGGCTATTAACTCCCACAGATATATGCTGACTGAGATACCCAGAGGCACCATAGGCCACTTGCGGAGAGCACTGCTGTCACGGAATTAGAAAGAAATCAATCACATTTTTCCTTGCTGTCAACTCAAACAATTGAAACTGCATTCTTAGTAATTTTCTAGAAGACCCGAATCCACAGCCAGAGATAGGCATGCTTGAGTAAAATTGGATACGGTAAACGGACAGTGACGGAGTTTAGCAAAACTCAACAACACTGCTCCATCTCCGGCTGTTGACATCCACACATCTGCCCCTCTACTACTACTAAACCTTACTTCCTGCTGTTGAAGCTGCTGTTATGATTGTTTGTGAGAGATGAAGGCGAGATCTTTGGCAAAGCAGAGAGATTGGAAGCACCGGATGACCTTCAAAAAGATAAAGAATAGATCATGAGTTAGCGGAGGGAAAACAGCTGCAGAAAGGTGCCAGGTAAATAAAACTTAGATGAATCAAATTAAAAGAGGGTATGTGTCACCAAAGAAGGCTCAAGCAAAACAGGTAGCCTGTGTCATAGAGAATGAGTGAGGTGCTAGGGTGAAAAAAAAGGATCACATACAATAGATCATCGAACGAGGATTCCATCACGTCTTATAGTGACTCGAATCTCAGTACAGCTTATGTTTGTTTATCAGTCCAAAGTGTTAAACTATTTTCAGTTTCTGTAGAAAACCAAAGTTCTTCTCCTGGGTCCACAAACAAAAATAGAAGCCAAGACTGCTCTCACTTGGGTGTGTCTGAGCCTCGGGGCCAAGAGCCGTCTTCGTTTTTCTGCTCTATTACGAGAACCTGCAGGAGACATCACAATAGAAAATGTTGAGGGAACGGGAGGGGGAGAGGGGGGGGGGGGGGAATAATAATAACGTGCCTCCGGCTGCTATTGCTCATTTAAAAAGGCAGCAAACAATGATGAAGATGACGGATGAATGAACATTTCATCATATCTTCGGGAATGCAAACCTAAGCTTCACTGATGCAGTTCTACACCGAAAACTTTCAGTTCGATGTCAACACAAATGTGGGGCATGCTATCTAAAAAGGGCGATTACAATTTGCACACATTTCCATATTTTCACTGTGCTATATTAGTCAAACACAATTTTTGTGAGGCCTAAAATATACTTAATGCTGACAAATTCCAGGAATGTTCATGTGTCATGAGCAAAAAGGTCCCTACCTGTCCTTGATAGAGTCCGGCATCTTGGATGGTGCTGTCGGGTTTGTTGAGAGGTTCAAAGGTGTTGCTCATGTATCGGTTCCAAAGTCTGGTTTCCTTCTCTTCTGGGATGCTGAAGAGCTTTCGCATCTCTTTCTCTATTAGGTCTGCAACAGAGACCGTACATTATTAAAAAATAATTAGACGAGAAAAATGGGCAGTTTTTGCATCTAAATGTATCAGGATATTTTATGTATTTTAGTGTTTCCCAACTCATACACTGAAATCGTATAATCTTGTCCCAATTTACTGAGAAATGTACTTTGTGTGAAAATTGGCTTTCAAGAACACAAAACAAGTGTGTGTGTGTAGAGAGAGCGAGAGCGAGAGAGAAAAAAAACCTGGCATGTTTGATGGAGAACTTGCCCAGCTGTTCATTTCGGATACAGAAGATGAGGACTTTGATGGATTTGTGGATGAGGATTGATACGCGAAAAAATAATGTGAGTACTTTGTTAAATACTTCTTATTGCTTATTAAAAACATTGTTTTAGCGTGCATGCATGCTTCCGTATGTTTTAAGATAGCGTATGTTTTATGCGCCCAATAATACGGTGCACCTCATGTGTATGTTAAATACAGAAATAGACCCCGTAACTGAGACTGCGCCTTTTAATACGGTGTAATTCACCTTAAACAGTTAATGTTTAACCCGATTTAATGACAGTGAGAGAAAAAAAGCATCTTTCTTTAGTATTGTGTATGTAAATATCTGGTTTCAACTGTAGATTGTTGTTTCTTCCACATGACTTACCAATTGTGTCAGCCTTGCTAAAGCGCCTGGTGATCACATTGTCCATATTGCTGTCCTCGCATAGCTTCAGCTCTGTCAGGCACACCTCCACCTTGTAGTGCTTCACAAACATACCTTGCTCGACCACCTTGTAAATATATACAACACGGGGATTTTACCATAAGCACAGTTTAACAAGGTAGTGTTTAGTATCACTGTATTTCTATTAATGTCCATTGTGGGAGCTTCAAATCCTTCCTGCCTTCTATCTTGTAACATGTACAAGCCTCATGTTAGTCACATACAACAGACTTCAGAATCTATTAAGTAACAGAGTTTGTGTCATGGCTGGCACTCAGCTGACAGAAGCACAGTCAAGAGTGGAAGGCCTAAATTAGCAGCACCTTATGGAAACAGCTGAGGGGTCCCAGCCTATTTATTTCAACACTACATGGCTATGACACACTCACAGACGCACAGACTCTTTAATTCATATTCCCACAGTACCAACTAAAGCAATGTCGAGCAGAACTGCAAAAGCCATGTTCACCAGCTCATATTCACCCCATACTCCACCCTGTCCCAAACCTCAAGATTCCCAGTTGACCCGACATCCAACTGTCCGTGAGCAAGGTGGAAAAGTCGTTGCCAAAGCAGAATTCCTCAAATCACCGCTGAGTCAAAAGCTTTTATCCCTCCCGCCTCCCTTCCCGGTGACGCCACTCGCATTCAGTAATGACCTCAGCAAGCCTCGCTCCGCTTCAAATAAAACAAGGGCAATCATGCAGCCGGTGCTAGCAAGAGAAAGAGGGGCAATCTTGTGACTGGAGTCCTCGTGTGTAAACCCTACCCCCTAAAACATGGAAAGCGGGATGGTGACTCTGCAGAAGAAGCACGAGATAAATAAAAAGGATGAGGAACCTCCTGCATGTTGTGCCTCGTAGCTCGCTCCATGTAGCTTTTCAGTCATCCAGAACGTTGCCTGAAAATAGAAACCCTTTGGCCACCCGATACGTCGCAACGCATACATGGGAAAATGGGAGGGTCAATGGACGAGGGAGGCAGGGAAGGGGCCAACAAATCGGCAGCCATGATAGCATGACTAGCCAAATGTGCAGGTGGCATCTAACAATAGTAAATATGTTTCAACTGACAAATACAGGTGTGGTTTGTTACGACCTACAAAAAAACTGCCATCCGTACCACGTGTAAAAATATGACAACACAATAAAAAAATTGTACAGATAGCGAAGAATGGTCGACACAAAATTGGTATCATGAGAACATTCTGACTTCTTTTGATTGTGTTACACATGAATATTCGGGACCACAAGTCATATCTGATTTATAAGCTTCCATATACCATGTGCACAATTATTTCCAATTTTTTATTTATTTTTTTTACTTATCAGATACAGTCCCCTCCAAAAGTATTGGAACGGCAAGGTCAATTCCGTTGTTGACATTATTGACTTAGCCAGTCTATGACCTTCCACTTCCCCCCCCCCCCCCGATGAAATCCTTTGTTGTGTTTGCTGTTTGTTTTGGGTCATTGTCTCGTTGCATGAAGCTTGTCCCGATTAGTTTGGATGCATTTTTCTGTAAACTGCCAGGCAAAATGGTTTTGTAGACTTCAGAATTCATTCTGCTGCTACCATCATGAGTTGCATTACCAATAAAGACGAGTGAGCCCGTTCCAGAAGCTGCCATGCAAGCCCAAGCCATGACATTACCTCCACCATGCTTCACAGATGAGCTTGTGTGTTTTGGATCATAAGCAGATCCTTTCTTTGTCCATACTTTGGCCTTTCCATCACTTTGTTAGAGGTTAATCTTGGTCTCATCAGTCCATGAAACTTTGTTCCAAAACTTTTGTAGCTCATCTCTATACTTCTTTGCAAAATCCAATCTGGCCCTCCGATTCTTTTTGCTGAGGAGTGGTTTGCATCTTGTGGTGTGGTCTGTATATTTCTTCTCTCGAACAGTGGATTGAGATACCTTCATCCCTGCCCTGTGGAGGTTGGCAGTGATGTCACTGACTGTTGTCTGTGGGTGTTTCTTCACAGCTCTCACAATGTTTCTGTCATCAACTGCTGTTGATACCCTTGGCCGACCTGTGCGATGTCTGTTGCTCAGTACACCACTCTTTTTCAGGACATTCCAAATTGTTGTATTGGCTATGCCCAATGTTTATGCAATAGCTCTGATCGATTTTCCCTCTTCTCTCAGCTTCAAAATGGTTTGCTTTTCTCTCATAGACAGGTCTCTGGTCTTCATGTTTGCTTAACAGCAAATGCAGTTTTCACAGGTGAAACCCAAAGCCACAAACAAGCACAATCTAATGTTTAAGCAATCAATCTAAAAGGCAACACCTGAGCAACTACAAACACCCATCAGTCACGTGTTCCAGTACTTTTGCTTACTTGAAAAGTGGGTGGGTTCAAACAAAAGTTGCTCTGTTCTGAGTCGTATAACACATCTAGATGTAAATACCATGAAATAAAAGCTGGAATTCTGAAATGTTGTCTCATATAAATCTTTTGACCTGAAACCCAAATGTCTTCAGTATGCAACATAAACAAAGGAATTTGACTTTGCCGTTCCGATACTTTTTGGGGGGACTGGACGCTTTCAGGGGAGAGATGCATCGTATTCCTCCTCGTGCAACACAAATCCACTATTTTGCCAAGTCATACCTTGCGTGCGATTGGCTCTTGACCTTCCGTCAGCCCATACCAGCTGACTAGCTTATTCCAGCCCTCCGTGGGGACCAGGATGTAGTCAAGCTCATCGATGAGATGTTCCTTGATGGCCAGAACATCCCTATCTGGAGGTAAAAAGAGGGGAAAGTGGGTGAGAGACAGGTACGCAGAAAGGCCTTTCACGCACGACAAACAAGGGAGTGATAAAGCCACCCGAAAATGAGCACAAAACACAAAGAAGAAGGTATGCCGCAGAGAAAAGAAGGTATGCCGCAAAAAAAAAAAAAAAAAAAAAAAAAAGAGCCAGTTAACAATGCTGTTTGTGCTCCTCTGAGCTATTTGTTGCTGGTTTGCCAGAAAGATGCATCTTTTCTAATCCTTGTGCTGGTAACTCAGTGTCTAAGGATGCGGGTAAACAACTGTCTTACCTCGGAGAAGACCAGCGTTATCAACTGGTCCGGGGTAGACATTCTGGTCGCCCATTTGATATTTGTCCCAACTGTCAAAACCCACATATTTCTTCCACTGTTTGAACCAATGACTGTCGACCAGGTACCTGGAATGATGACAAAAATTTATATTTGACATGAGTTATCACTGTGACTTGAGACTGTGGACATGCTTCTAACATGGGATGGTTTTCAGACGTCTGAGAGGAGACATGCTTAGTTACAAAGTCGTTTATCTTTTAAGAGGTAAACATTCGATTTGATGCTAGTCCCGAGTTGAGGTCGGGTTGCTCGATGTGTGGCCAGCTGGTGCTCTGATTTTGACAGGTGCTTCTTTTCCGACTCCGCCCTAAACAAGTCGACTGACGAACCAACCCACTGACAGGGTCGGTGTTAGCCATTAGCTTGACCACACCGCACTCAATTAACGGGGCGTCCCACGGTCATGTCATGAATTAAAAAGCGGTAAGCTAAAGCAGGAGGGACAAACACAGTAACTCGAGAGTGACGTCAGTTCAATGTATGCAAGTCAACCGACGATAGCTGACACACATGAAGCTGCCAGGCTAACTCGAAGCTAACTGTCAACACGGCTCCGTATTCGCCACTTTGACACTCCTTCGTGGCGTCGACAGGCGCGGCCGAGAGCAGCGGCGCCCACGCGGTGCTTTTAAAATGCCTCGAAGTCAACTCTTACCAAGTGTCGCCCTTTTTTAGTTGCGTTTTGATCAGTGCCGCGACCTCTCCTCTCTGGGTTTCCAGATCGGCCGCTCCTCCTTCCGCCATCTTTCCTCAGTCATGCCGCGGTGCATGATGGGAAAGAGCAGGGGACGCGTTTCAGAGCCACGTTGTGCGCGAAAGGGAGTGACCCCAGCATTTTTCAGCCAATCAGGAAGGAGTAACGGCGTCATTTCAAGAAGAGGACGAGCGTCATATCGAGCGTACTGTCATTTCTTCTTTAAAATGATGACTTGTTGTGATTATGTTGGAGAGTGTTGTCCTCGAGACCACACAACCTGAGACCAAGACTTTCCCGAGACCCGAACTCACCGAGACCAAGACCTAGACTTTTGGACGTCAATACCGAGTCAAGTCCCAACACAGACAAGCTGAGACTGAGACAACACCAAAAACATAAAAATCAATTTAAAAAACCATGACAAGCATAGCTTGAACAGTGAAAGAGCATTCTCCCTTTAATTTACATTTTCTTCTAAATACATTTGACAGCCACAAACATGGTCTGCAACTCTCAGAGTGCAACATGCAAATATCTCAAATCTTAAGAATTTTTTCAATAAAATTTTTCAAAATGTTTTTAAAAAAAAATGTATCCTTCAAAACACATTCAATGCCATTGACGGCTTTAGAAGTCAAATATCCATGTTAACTGGGAAGGCTGGCAGTGAATGAGTTTTAAATGCATTTCATTATGAAATCCGAGTGTAAAGCTGTTTACAAGTGTTGCTAAGACTTTTAAAAAAATAGTCAGTTTGATTGATTTGGCAAAAGCACAAGTATAAGTATAATAGTGTTAAATAAAGCAAAACAATGTGGAATTAAAACCTCTTTCCAGAAATATTCATCTCAGAAAGACAAAATTTGATTAGCTGGTGTTCGTTAATCTTCGCTGAGCTGTGTTTTTGTTTCAAGAAACCAGTTAAAAAGTTCGACGTCCTGCCGTTTCAGTGAGGTGAAGGCCACAGAATTTGGCACACCGCTGAGTGTTTTATTTTACATATGAGGTTTTTGTGATTGAGGAAGCCAAATGTAATGACCATTGGCGTTAGTAACACAGAAATCGAAGGTATTTTTTGTTTTACCATTGGTGCTTCTCCTTCTTTGTTAACAAAGTTGAAGAACAGCACATCAGTGCAGCTCTCAACTGGTCTCGACGGAAAATCGTGAGTCCAGTATGGCTGAGACGGAGACAAGACCAAAACTTGGGAGCAGGAGCTCCTCGATAGAAATGACATTCTAAGCAAACAAAAGAAAAAAAAATGTACAAACATCATAGAATCTTTCGACATAGCTCCAAAAATAAGGAAAGGTGGGAATTTCTTTAAACAAATCCAAAATGTAGGTCGATAATTGACATGTATTTCTTTTTCATAATGGGAAGTCATTTTTATATCTTTTTGTTTGTCTGCTTTGTTTTTATCTTGCTTTTTTTTCAATCGTCATTTACATTTCATTCATTATAATTGATACCCTTTTACGATAATCTTGTTAATTGTATCACTAATGATGTGTAAGCGTGTATGTGTGAAGGCGGGAGGATGGACAACCCGCAGAAAGCGCACACAAGCGGTACATGTGAACTTCACACAGGAAGGCTGGCGCCGAGATTCGAACCATTACCCTCAGAACTGTGAGGCACTAGTGCTTACCACAAGCGCACATATTCCCAATTTGTGTTTTTATTTCACTTAAATTCTGTTAGTTTTTGCACAGTTAATGCGTACTGACCATTAAAACAGACAATATAAACTTACACATGGGAGTTTACGTTTATTGAAAAAGAGGCTTACAAATTTCTCTGTACAGACAATTCACAGTATAAAATAAAAGACTACACTGACATATTAGTTCTACAGCAGTGAGCACAGTAATCTTGACAATGCATATTTGCAGCATATTTCATAAAATAAAATGGCGTACTCGTAAATACAAAGGACAAAAATGTATTATTATATTTATTTACTTATGATAATACAATAATATAATACAAATAGTGCTTTGGCGCTACGTAGAGCTATTGGATATCGAGATAGTTGGCTGCATTCACAAGCAAGCTATTAGTGATTTAGCTGTCTCAGTGTTATTCTATTCGGCTCTTGAAATTGAACCAAAATCCACTTCTGTAGCTCCGCTGGTGCCTCATAGGCTGGAGTCTTGCTCCGACACGGGACGGTAGCCGTTTTTATTCCTGCTGGAGTCTCCCTCCGGAGCAAAAATGGCCAGCAACCTCTCCTGCTCTCTCTTGGTTTTGGGCAAGTCCTCAGATGGCGTGATGAGCAGCTGGATGCGCTGTGGGAAGACAAAAAAAATAATAATAATTTGTGTAGTCAACAGATGCTGCTCTATATTTGTATTTTAAGAAGTGCATTACCTCCCTGAACGTCCCCTGGGTGGTGCTGATCTTATACACCATCCACAGGGGGATGCAGACCATGGAGGAGAGAGCCAGTAGCCAGCCAATCACATAGCCCCACCACGGATAAACATACTCGTTGTTGTATTTTAGCGGTGTGTATTTAATGAGGGAGAAGGCAAAGGTACCCTGGGGAGATAATCAGATGTGTATCAAATCTCACAAAATGCAGGTACATGTGATTCCGTTTCAATGGAGCTTCATATTTTGTGCCATCTCCAACTAGATTCTCCAGGGATGAGGTTGAAACTCACAATACATGTGGCCGGGGTGAAGAACATCCAGCAGTACTTGATGTAAGGCCCAGGACGGTAGCCAATCATGTCTTCGATGTTGTCATAAAAGCGATCGGCGCCTGGAGAAACCCATTTGCAACAATAATATATATATATTTTTTTTTTTGGATGACTAAATCACAATCATTTTCCATTTGATGGCGGCTTACCGTAGACCCACGCAATGCAAACGGTCTCAAAAAGGCCCATGAAGAGAAGACACATGCCACTAGCAGCGTAGTAATCAAAGAGCTGGAAGACGTACATCCCACCCTGTCGGAAACAACACACACACACAAACGCAATTCAATCCATATGTGCACGCGCTAATCATTGACTATTATTAGAACACCCTTGTCATCACTGTGGCATCATGTGTGCAAGGGTCATTTCTCATGCTGATATACTGTAAACACTGAAAATGTGAAATAGTATTGCTGTATTTCTACTCAGTGTATAATACAGTATATTTTACCTATTGCATGTAGTTGGTGGACTTAGTACTCAAGTGTATTATACACGAGGGTACTCAGAATAAGTAAAGAGTATTCAGCTTTCAGGTGAAATTTCAGGATGAACCTAAAATGCACGATAATCTTTCCCTCCACCCTTTTGAATGCGCATGACGAAATGTTTTACGGCATTTTGCACAACTTGCTGTTCTCTAACAAGGAGCCAACAGGTGTTTGATCCATGAATGGATCAATAAAATTCCTGGTTCAATTCGAATTGGTATTTAAACAGTTATCTTCATCATGCTGTTCCTAACCAAGACGAAGGTCAAATTAAGTTCACCTGTAAAGGTTTGATTGGGCATTTTTAGTTCACCCTACAATTTCACCCGAAAGCCAAATGTCCCTAACTTTTTGCGAATGCTGATAGTTTAGACCAAAATTGGATGTTTTCCTGTATAAACTCCAGTGCATTCAATATGAATACTTTTTACATTGTCATACTTTGTTATTAGGCATAGCTGCATTTCAAAATCAGAACTCCATATTAGTGAGACTGAGGCCAAACCTTGGACTTGCTTGTACTGACAAAATGAAGACTTGTTGACACCTCTGCAGAGCATTCATGCTTCCAGCTGTGCAGAGGTGAAAACGTGTCATCTATATTGTTGTTTTTTTTTTTCTCAGCAAAACACACAATGTAGACATAGTTAACCCTTTTAATATCCACCATCAACAGAGGCTCCCTGCACTGTGAGCTGTATATGGGAGTCCGAGGCCTACCTCCATGAGCATGATGAGGCCCACGAGGAAGGAGAGGAAGACCACAGCAAGGAGGAAGAGCTCCCGACGGTTTTTGCGGCGGAAGGTGGCGGGGTACATGTCGACGATGGCGGTCACGAGACTTTCCACGCACACAAACTCAAAAAAAAAAAAAAACACAGCATCAGTGTAATCATTCCAGGAGAACTTTAATTCATTCATTCACCGAGCAGCGCAGAATATTCTCACCTGACTGTCCAGCCCAAGAAAAACGATCATGATGAAGAAGAGGGCGGCCCACAGGGGAGAGAAGGGCATCATTGTCACAGCACGTGGATAAGCAATGAAGGCTAAACCCGGGCCTGCAAAGCACAACCAACCAAAGTAATTCATTAAATATGCTATTATGTTATTGCTCGACAGCAGGTGTGTCAAACTCATTTTTGTCGCGGGCCACATTGTAGTCACGGTTTCCCTGAGACTGTTAACTGTTTAGTCACCGCATAATACTGTTATATACACACAACAAATTGACGGATACCTAGTTTTGAAATCAAAAGTCAAGGGTAAGAGTTTGTTCAAGTTACTGTAAACAGAAAATGCTTGCAATAGCTCAACAATCCTATTTATTATATATGAGAATTTGAGCAAGAATCGCGGCACGGTGGATGACTGGTGAGAGCGTCAGCCTCACAGTTCTGAGGACCCGGGTTCAATCCCCGGCCCCGCCTGTGTGGAGTTTGCATGTTCTCCCCGTGCCTGCGTGGGTTTTCTCCGGGCACTCCGGTTTCCTCCCACATCCCAAAAACATGCATTCATTGGAGACTCTAAATTGCCCGTAGGCATGACTGTGAGTGCGAATGGTTGTTTGTTTCTATGTGCCCTGCGATTGGCTGGCAACCAGTTCAGGGCGTACCCCGCCTCCTGCCCGATGACAGCTGGGATAGGCTCCAGCACGCCCGCGACCCTAGTGAGGAGAAGCGGCTCAGAAAATGGATGGATGGATGAGCAATAATCATCTGTGTCAACTTATTTGCTTTCGCGGGCCACATAAAACGAGTTGGCGGGCCAGATTGGGCCCCCGGGCCTTGAGTTTGACACCTGTGCTCTACAGTATTCCCACCCATGTCACACAAGATGCAAAAACATTATTATTATTTCTTTTTCTCCACTGTATTGCTGTCAAGCCTCACCAGACTCCGCCACCTCCGAGATGGGAACGTTCTGCTCATAAGACATGAAACCCAAAATGGAGAAGATTGCAAATCCAGCCACGAAACTCGTGCCGCTGTTCAGAAAGCACAACGCCAGGCAGTCTCTGCAATACGGACAATTCGGAGGTGTTTTTTGTTTGTTTGTTTTTTTGCAAACCAGATGTTCAGAATGAATACACACGATTGGAAACATCCTAACCTACCTGTAGCAGTTGTTGTTGTATTTGTTATAGCTACCTAGAGCTGTCAAGGAGCCTAAGCAAATAGCATAGGAGAAGAAGATTTGCGTCCCGGCATCCATCCAGACCTTGAAAAAACGATCATAAGCAAGTTATATACAAGTAAGAAGAGCATGTGGCACGTGGCCAGCGATGGTTATATAAACCAGAGGATGCCCCTGCATAATCATTCACTATTGCAGAGAGATGATGTGAAGCATCTGTTAATAGTCTTATTTACTTGGATACTTATTAAACCAAGCTTACGGGAACCAAAATACAGTACACCAGTTTTTTTGCCCTTTGTTTCAAAACAGGATTTTGACGACAGCTATGGAGCAAAATTGGTAGGGCCGTCCGCGACTCTGTCCCCTGTTTACAATCCCAGTGGCGTCCTGGCCCAGCATTTGATCCTCGGGGTCCCTGGCTCTTTTTTGCAGAGCGCAGATGGACGCAGCAGGCACCCCCCCCCCCCCCACCCCCCCAACCATGTTTTCTTCTTTACTACTTCCAGTTGTCGCGGTACTATAGTCCACAGTGTATATTAAGTCTGGCATTTTGGTACCTGTGGGTCTGCCAGACGTCCCAAATCAGGATAGAGGTAAAACTGAATCCCAATTCCTGCACCAGGTAGGGTGAGTCCCCTCACCAGCAACACGATAAGCATCAGATAGGGGAACGTTGCTGTGAAGTAGACCACCTAAATATCCCAAAAGACGAAGAAGAAGAAACAAAACAAAAAACACCAGCTGCGTCTCCATATTTGTCAATCTAAAAAAAGTGAATACATAAATCAATCAATGGTACACTTTTCCCTTGCCACCCACTTTTCCTGTGGATTTAACCCCCTTCCAGATGCAGAAGTAGCACATGACCCAGGCGATGAACAGACACAGGACCAGGTCCCAGTTGAGCGAGCCCATGCAGTCGATCCCCGGCGAGATCCTCAGCGCTCGTCTCCTGTCCAGACCAAAAGAAGTGTTACAGCCGTCACCTTGCAAATGTGGTCCACACGTCACAACTTGAGGACTCACTCCCAGAACTCCATGACCGGAGAGGTAGCATTTTGGAAGAGTGTTTGGTTGATGGAGGTGTTTCTCCTCTGGAACTCCACGCAATTTTCTGGAGAAGAAATGGTAGAAATGAAAGTCCTTTGGATGTGTTAATACTAAAATTAAATCGTCGTATTACCTGTGTTCCATGTGTTGTTGCAGGAAGACCAAGGTAGATCCCAGGAGAAGGAAAAAGACAGATAGAACATCCCCCAAGCCAGGACTATGATGTAGTAGAAGTTCAGCAGCGTCACTATCACCTGTGTGCCATAGCCAAGACCTGAAGAACATGGGCCATAAAAAAAAAAAAAAACATTTTTAAAATCATAATTTCAATTGAGAAATGTCACAAGACAATTTGGGTGTAATTTTCGATTTTGTTAATCAATTTTTAAATAGTATATATGTTTTCCTTTTTATCATTTATTTCATCTAATTATATATCATGCTGTACTTATATACAGTGGATTAACACTCCTGTTCAAAAGCCAGTTTTGTTTTCTGATATAAAAAATAAAATAAAAAATGAGACCAAGATACTGGGAATCATTAATAAGTCACAAACAATTTGAAACGATTTATCTTGATTTTTAATATCACAAAAACCTAACATTTCAACAGAGGTGTGTAGACTTTTTATATCCACCGTACCATGATATGACTATACTCATATACTGCTATACTGGTAGCGTAACAATAATTTAAAAAATAAATAAAACTAAAAAGGAATTCCTTGAAATTACTTCTTATATTCTACTCGACTGGTCGCATAAAAAAACACACAAAGAAGAACACAAATACCGAGATGTCGTGTCTCCTGTATTGGTAGCATAAAACGCAAATTAACTAAAATAAAAATAATACAAATATTACAAAATGTAATTATACAAATTTGAACAAATAATACATTTGAATTATTTCTCGAAGAAGCTGTACCTTCAAACAAGGGGCTGATTTTTCTCCAGCATGTGACGCCTCCTTCGCTGGTGAACTGGCCCAGGGCCGTCTCCAGGAAGAAGACAGGAACGCCACAGGCGAAAAGGAAGATGAGGTATGGGATGAGGAAGGCACCTGAGGAGTGGAGAAAGCAGACAGTCATTTATTTTGCGCACGTGCAGCATTCCATTTTAGAACTTTCAACTGAAAGTTAATCTCCAAGGGTCTCCTTTCCCCCTGATGGGTGGCCCGGGATGTTTGGCGGCGCGCTCACATTTCCGCCTCGCCGCGGGGACAGCTGCTGCGAGCGAGGAGCAACAACAGCTGTGTGACCCCGCCGGGCCCCGAACTTTGACCCAGACACCCCGCCGAGGCAGAGCGAGGCGAGTGAGCACACGCTGTTTCAAGACCCCCCAAAAAAGGGTAAAAAACATCTCTTTTAAGGACATTCCATGCAAAAAAGAAGAAGAAACTCTGGTAACAAAATATTGGGGTAGAACTAGTTAGATGTTTCTGGATTGACTCTGCATGGTGGGTTGCTTCGTTCTCTTCCACTCACCTCCTCCGTTCTTGTAACAGAGATACGGGAAGCGCCACATGTTGCCCAGGCCGATGATGGAGCCTGCAACGGACAGGATGAACTCCACCTTGTTGCTCCACTGGCCCCTCTCCTCCATTTTCACCTCAAAGGGGGGCAGCGGCTCCCGTGCCTGGACGGCGGTGCCATTCTGAAGGCCCGCCTTGGCAGTGTCTCCTAAGGGATACAGGTAAAAAGAGGGAAATGTAATAATTATTCAGTGTACGTAAGCAACGAGGCATTGATGAGCTTACCTGTCATTGCACGTGTTGTATGCCTCACGCGTGCGCTTGCCACAGGTGGTTGACCAGTAAATGCTCAAGTTTTAGAATTTAAGTACAGTGTGGGGGGGTGAGGAGGAGGAGGAGGCAGGGGCTTGAAATGCTAAACTTAGGCCAGCCTCCACTGTCTCTGCTGTCATGTCTTAAGAGCAAAGTGCATCGCTTACACTTGACAGTCAAATTGATGGGGCCGGGCATAGCGGACCAACTTGAGTTGCGAGACCTGTTCAATCAAGGTTTCACTTGAATAGACCCTGTCTGACAAAATGAAATCAGCCAAAAGATGTCAAAAAGCTGCAACAAAATACCACAATCCCAACGAAATTCAAGAACAGATAAGAAATAAACAGTGGTCCGGAAAGGGTTACAAAGCCATTTCTTTAGCAAACCACGGTGAGAGCCATTCACCACAAATGGAGAAAACATGGAACAGTGGTGAACCTTCCCAGGAGAGGCCAGCCTACAAAAATTATCTCAGGAGCACGACGACAACTCATCCAGGAGGTGACTGAAGGAACCTAGGACATCTAAAGAACTGCAGAAAACGCTTGATTTCAGTTGTTGCTGCTGAGGGTGGCGTAACCACTTATTAGGTGGAGAGGGAATTGAATTTTTCACATAGGGCTATGTAACTTTTTCTTTTTTTACTTCATAAAATCAATTAAAAACTGCACTTTTTGGTTGCTTTGGTTATCTTTGTCTGATAATTATTTGTTTTATGACCCTTAATATTAAAGTGGGTAAACTATGCAAAATAAATAAATAAAATTGAGAAGGGTGTCAAATACTATTTCATGGCACTGTATGTGATTATGTGTTTTTGTTCGGTCGTCTGTCATGAGATTATTCTTACATAAAAAATATGTGCCTTGGCTCAATTAAGCGTGGGAAACTAAGTTTGAATAATGTAACTTTATGGAAAGAAATGCACAGTTTTCTTTTTTTTTTGTCGCAGTCATACAACTAAGACACAAGGGGACAACATAACATAACATAAACAAGTGCTTAGCACTAATTAAAGACGCCACTCTCTCGCTCCCCATGCTGACTCACTTAGATGAAGACGGCAAAAGTGGCTGAAGCGAGTTTGCGCCGGATTGTGTCAGAGGATAAGTTATAAGAAGACCCCCCCCCCCCTCTCTTCCTTCCCCACCACATTCCTTTCTGCAAAAGACAAAATAGATAAAATGCTATCAATTTTTTACAGGGTGATTAAGGTTAAAAAAAAAAAGGCAGGAGCATCTGTAAACAACTGTTTGACTAGGAATAGTTTATTAAAAGGTGAGAAAACGAAACATAAAAGCCACAATCCATTATTTTAATTGCTTTCAAGCTATGTACATAATAATATAAATAATTCCACTACATTACAACCATTTCTTTTTACCTAACCAGGAGTCCTAAAGACAAGTCTGAAGGGCCGCACAAAAGGAAGAGTAATTTGTTTAAACATGACACGTGTCGGGAGTTTGACTGGTGATTGGTTATTGTAGAGTGGGAGATCTGGGAAGCAGCTGGTGGATGTTTCGGTCCAAGAAGGCTGTTCCTGTAAATATTTGTCTCTTGAGGTTTACGATACAGTAAGTTACAGAAATAGGCTTCCATGTTGAAGCTACTATACGAGGGCTCTATTGCCATCCTGGACACTGCGTTTAAAGTCAATTTCTCAGGCCTCACATTGTGCTAACTGTTCTGGTGAGGCTCCTCCGCTGGGTTCAGATGTACAGCAGCGGCGCGGGACCACGAGGCGCCGGCGGTCGCCAGCAGGCTCGGCGTCGCCAGCATCACAATGGTTTCCTCCGCCACCTCCACCTCGGCCGCGCCCCCTCCCCGCCTCGATCCGACGGCCTTAAGGGAGCAGTCCACGCAGATGTAGTCTTCGTTCTCTGCCATTTCGCATGAGACCCCCACGCACACCTGGTGGAACCACTCGTCACAGCCGCCGTCGCACTGCACCCAGTCAACCTTGAACATGAAAAGGAAAATATGAAGGTGCTGTTGATCAATTGTGGGGGTGGTCTTGGTCTCATGATGTCATGATGAAGAGGACTGTTTCGATTTTCAATTCGAATTGAACCTTGACATTTTTTGGGCATAGCCGTGCAGCCCCTTGGTAGAGAACAAGTTGTGCAAATCGTACCATAATACTGAACAGTTGCATATCGTCGTTGTCGAGCGGCTGCCCCGTATGTCCAAATATGGTCAATTTCACATTATGTCCACAAATCGATACTATTGGTCTGTCCCCACGTCGTCTGTTATTATGAGGCATTATTAACCAATGTAAAGTGGTAAAAAAATAGCTTTAGAACAACTATTAACTCTCTTGGACACTTGAACTGTCTGAGACGTGTCGTAGAACTCCACATCTTCCTTACGCTGCGGGAGCTGTATGGCATTATGTTGCCTCAAGATTTTGGGGTGGCGTTGTGTTGATGTTGGTGCACAACAATACGTGATAGTAATAAAAGGTACAAGACCAACTGGAACAATGTAAGTAATTCAAGCAAGATGTTTTTTTAAAAAAATAAATAAATAAAGTTCACCTGTCAAGGTTCATCCTGAAATTTCACTCAAATGCCCAATATCCTGAACTTTTTGTGAGTAGTGTACATCGCAAAAGCAGTGATTTCCACAGTTTTGAAATTTTGGATCCGAGGCAAGGCGCAAAGATTTTGCCTCACCTGTACAATTCTACATGAAAAAAGCGTGTGAGAGAGCTAGAAATGCTGCACGTGCGCAAGGATGTCAGATTCATGTCATAAGTCACAACCCTATCAGAGTTTTTAATTGGCCCAGCGCTGAGGTAGGGAGGAGTCATTGGTTTAGTATGTTTGCTTATAAGTATGCAGTTTATTACAAATTATTTTGCGGACCCCAAGTAACAGCTTACAGAACCCCAGGGGTCTGGGGACTCCAGTTTGAGAACTGATGACATCTAGCGCAACACTATCACAAATAAGTATAAATCAAATTCTGTCTGTGCGGCGAGCCCACCAAATTCCACAGCTCCGATTGGCCCCCGCAGACTGGCCACTTGTTAACTGCGCCACCGGGCACCTCCCGTAAGGGCCGCGCCGACTTTGCCTGTTAATACGTTATGTGTAACGCTCATTAAGGTGTTCCAGTGCTGCTATCAGCTGTAAAGTTCCATGATGTTCATTTGGGGAAAGTGTTTGCGATTAACCCAAAGCAACCTCAACAACAAGGTGAACATGTGTCAGGCGTAATTATCGAATCAAACCCAAAAAGCCCACTGAGCATGTACATCAAGAGTCCGTAATATTTGTTACATTAATTTAGCTATTTTTAATAGCTTTTAAAATGAGAATGAATTCTCATCAAAATTAAATAATTCACATACCCATTTGAACTTTTCTTTGTGAGCATATACATGTATTAATGACCTGACCGAATTGGTCTTCTTAAAAAAAAAAAAAAAGAAAAAAAAAAAAAGAAAAAAAAATTGTGATCTTTGAGCACCGAAGTTTGTCTGGGTTGTACAGGATAAGCGCTCGAACTCATGCTTGTACTGGACTATGTAATTTAATGGTCAATAGAGGAAATACTTACAATAATACAGTTAAGTATAAACATTGTGTAAAATGTTGCTAACCTCACATGTTCACCTCTGACCTCTGTTAACATGTAAACCGTCGATGTGTCTATCATTCATCTATAACGTAGACAAGACCAACGTGATGTGCTGTCACATGGAATATTGACCGTGATTCAGTGTTTCCCACCCATGTTGTAAAGGACGTCCTCACCTTGTCTTTACACGGTCTCTGGCAGTTTTTAGCTGCGCACACGGCGTTTTCGTCGTTAGAGTCTTCGGCGCCAGACCACTCGTACTTGGAGGGAATGTCGAGAATCTTCTTCTCCTTCCTCTTCTCCAGCCCATCCCTGATGGCCTCTGCCTTAGCAGCTGCTTTCTCCTTCCGCTTCCTCTCCTTCTCCTCCTTGGCCAAACGTTTGGCCAGCTGCTTCATCTCCCTATTCTTATCCAGGCCCAGTTTTAGCTTCTTCTTCTTGGGTTTGCCCCCAAGGCCGAGCTCCAGGCCGGCCCTTTTCAGTTCCTTGGATTTGGACGGCCGCATGCCCCCCAGTGTCCCGGCCCCGCCTGCGGAGGACATCAGCATGTGGTGGTGGTGGTGCTCGGCTCGCTCCAACTTCCGCTTCCTCTTCTTCTCTGAATCCTTGATCTTGATTTTCAGAGACTTTTCCATTGGACTGTCGTCAGGCTGTGGAAAAGAAAAGGGACAAATTACACCCCATTTGAGTGGTCCTCAACCCTTTTTGTGCTGTTGACCAGTTTCAGGTAAAGCGATATTTTAATCCTATTTATAGTGGCGGATACATTGCAGACCCACCAATAATAGGTTCATATCCCTGGATATTCTGCCTTCTTTTTAATCCAGGCTTGTTTGTGAATGTCAGGTGTTTGGTCACCACGTGCCGACACAGTTTTGAAGGATTCATTTGTGAGCCTGTCGCCACATATTACAAAAAACGGGCTTTGTGCGTGAGAATCACCTGCGTCGATAAACCCATATTTTAAGCAGGACTGCTGGTATTTTTCTTAAAAGTAGCTTTCTTTTTCTTGCAAGTCGTTGGCTCTTTTCCTTCCGTCTCATTATTTGGTCTTGCCCCCTTTCCAAGTAAGATTTTTTTTACTAACATTTGATACTCTGTGGGGAAAAAGACTGACGATCAATAAAATATTCTTTGTTTAGTCTCTGTGCTCCGGTTTTCCTCCCACATCCCAAAAACATGCATGGTACGTTGATTGAAGAGTCTAAATTGCCCGTAGGTGTGAATGTGGGTGCGAATGGTTGTTTGTTTATATGGGCCCTGCGATTGGCTGGCAACCAGTTCAGGGTGTACCCCGCCACCTGCCCGATGACAGCTGGGATAGGCTCCAGCGCTCCCGCGACCCTTGTGGGGATAAGCGGCTCAGATAATGGATGGATGGATGGATAGTCTCAATGTGCAGCCCAGTACCAAATGGCCTGTGCGTGGACCAGTGTTTGCCCAATTAGACAAAAATTAAATCAGCTACAATCTGGCCGCAGGTCCAGCTGTGCTTACCTCCATAACCTGTAGGAATCTGTCCTCTAAGGGGGGATGCGTGGCCTGTAAGATCCTCCAGATGTGCTGAGTCTCATCCAGGGACACCTCCAGTAGGTCACCCAGCATCATCAGCTCCTCCAGCTGGGCCTTGGCTTGCGGAGACAGCTCCAGCACTGGGGGCTCCAGACTGCGAGGTATCAAAGGAGTCTTCCTGGGCTGCTTTCTTGGCGTTCCCACATCTGGAATATGCATTTTTATTTCACTATTTTCTGTCGTCTATCTTTGAGAATGACTAACAGAAAACAGTGAAGCCTCACTTTGTACAACAGACTTGGAGGCTGAAGAGTATGCGTGTTCAGTGCAGAACGAGGGCGTGGCAGTCGGCCACATGTGACTAACCACCTCCTCTGACTTCACTGGGATCTCGTCATCGCAGAAGAGGTAAGGCTTAACTTCCCCTGGATCCTGGAACCACAACATTAGGTATCATTAGATGTAGGTGGAACTAAGGCGTTTATGTTTACCTCTGATTGATTTAACGCCCAATTTTACCTTCATGTCGTAACCGTACGTCTCCCTGATGTCCTCATCCGAGTCAGTCTCTTCGTCGTCATAGTCCACAGACGGGCGAGGCGAGGTGGCTCTGCTGAAGCCTGACTGCTGGAAGGTCTGGATGTGACCCTAGAGAGACAACAATGAAACCAAAATGCGCTGTAAGCTTTACAGGTAAAATTAGAGGAGAAAAAACCAACTGCACCAGGAAAGGTTACAGTGCATCTTAGGTGCGTAGTGTCTCACCTGCAAGTCAGGGTTTGCTGCGGCTTTTTGCAGCTCGGCGTTGATGATCTTCTCAGTCTTCTCCCGTGCAGCTTGCTCCACCATGCGCTGGCTCAGCACGGACAGCTTTGCGAGGGCGGACGACAGCTCCTCCGTGGCCAGAGCTCGACGTGCCCGGTCCTGGTAGCAACGTTGACAATTAGTTCACGAAGGAACCCCAGATTTTTTGGGCATTTACAGGAGTGGTTGTCAAACTCGTGTGCCTCTATGCCCGGGCGTCCGCAAAATATTTTGCAATGAATCATTAATTTAATATAATTTTAATAAAATGTAATAATGAGGACCGCCACGTCAACAACAACAAAACTGTACTAAACCAGTAACGGCTCCCAAATTTAGCTTTGGGTCAATTATTAGCTCTGATATGATTGTGATGAATCATCACGCAAGTCTGGCATCCCTGCATGAATATATATTGTTTTTATTTTTAGAAAAAGACTTATTACTACAGGAAAAATAAAATCCTAATGTTTTTAACAACAAAATACTATCCTATTTTTGGGAGAGTAAACATCTTTTCAAGAATAAAATGCGTAATATGATGACAATAAAGGACATTTTTGAAATTCCTTTGTTAAGATATGACTTCTTCCGTCAATAATATTTTTTTTTTTTAAATATCTTTAATATCATATCAAGACTTTTTATTGAAAAAAAATACATTCTGATAAGGCTGACTATTTTTCCCCTTTATTCTCATAACTACCATTTTTTCTCTAAAAAATATGAACTTATTGGAAAATTATCTTTTTCTTGAGAAAAAAAAAAAAAAGGCAATGTTTTAATTCCTGTGGCATCTCGGGGTATACGCGGTAGTTTCGATGACACTGGGATTATGAAGGGGTCGACCCAAAACGTTTGAGAGCCCTTGATTTACAGTGCGTACCTGCCAGCTCATTGCCCTCTCAGTTAAACACTGGAGCGCCTCTCCTTCTGGTAGTCGCACAGGAAGCTTCTGCAGCGACACCAGCAGAGACAGGATGGTCTCTAACCTCGGCCGCCTGGACCGTTGACACAGCGGGCACAGAAATTTGGAGTCCTTGCTATTGCTCTGCCAACCGACGCCGAGCTTCTTCTGCGTTCCCGTCTTAGGGAGAGGCACGCACACCCCGTGGAACCAATCCTTGCACAGCTCGCACTGCAGCATGAAGCCGCTGGCCGTCTTCCGGCACAGGCAGAACTTAACTTCCTCGATGCGGTCGGCCATGGCCATCTTGGCCAGGTTGGCGGCGCGCAGGGAGTGGATGGCCTCCACCTCTTTTTGCTCTTTGGCCTTGAAGGCGGCGACGACGGTGGAGGGTTCGCGCGCCTCCTCGAGGCTCTCCTCCAGGTCGCTCAACGTGTCGGGGTCAAAGCCTCCTCGCTCCTTCTCCATGAGCTCCCTAACTCGTTTCCTCTTGCTTTTGCTGTTGCCGTACACGCCGATGTCCAAGCGAGGACTGAGAACCTGAAAAGAACATATGAAACATCCCAGGTGGTACTTGGTTCCGATGCCACAACCTATGCCACAACTGATAAAGTAAAATAATATGTGCTTCGTCTTGGAAAATAATTTCCCTTTTGTCAACACGAATGTAAACATCCTTCATAAATTAACGTTTTAAATGTTCAACAAAGAGCATGTCGGTTTCAAGCTACTTGGAGCCCACCTGAGGGAAGAATAACCTCATTCTTCAAATGTGTGATATCGTGGGGCTGTGTAACTTTTGAGGTTGAAATTTCATCCAAGGTTTTGGCTTTTTAAAGATGAAGGCATAGTTATTTCAGCAACTCAACTAGTCAGTCAACAACTAACTCATTTTAGAAAGGAATTACAAAAAATAAATAAATAAATAAATAATGCCTTGAACTGGTCGACAATATCAATTATTATCCGAGCCCTAACTTGAGATGCGACATCTCACCTGGAGTAGTGTGTATGTGGAGTTTTTCTTGAGAAAGGTGCGGCCAGTCCTCTCCCTCCAGGCTCGCGCGGAGGCCACCTGAGACTCCACCTGGGCCAGCGGATCGAGACGAACCGGGATGGAACGACCCCGAGCCAGCAGGCTCTCCAGCTGCTCCAGGTAAGCGTAGGCACTACCACTCTGTGTGTGGATACAATGGTCTTTGTCACAGGTCCAATAACTCAATCATTGCCAAGAGCAGTGATTCCTGAATTATCCAATTTCATTTTTTTTTAAATTTATTTACTAAAAAAAAAAAAAATGTTTGTTCATCTATGTCTGCGACGTACAGTGACAGAGAACTATTAAATGTTCTTCCACTGGGTGGCAGACCGCACCCTGTCACGAATAGTGAAAATCTCAAAGTACTTGGAGACAAAAAGGTTTGTAATTGCCTATAGATTCTTTAACAGGGCAGCAAAGCATTTTTTTTGTCTTCCCCTCAATTCGACATAGGTGCTTGGCACCAAGATGCCACCAGATGGCGCCAAATCAATATATTTATGAGACATGATTTTGGCTTGAGCCATAAAAACAGGTAAAAAGAGTTTTTTGGGCGGATAACGGCGGATAGGTTCCTCCTCCCAAAAATTGGCGACAATGCAACTTTGCGAATGCAGAACCGTGAATATGAGGGGGCTCACTGTAAACGTTTTGTGCCATTTTTGTTTGGTGGTGTGAGATTCTTATGTAAAATGTGTGCTTATGCTCAATAAGAAGGTTGGGAAGCACTCAACAAGAGTGAATTAAAGTCTGTACCTGAATAGCATCCACCTTGGCAGTCCAGTCTTTGGCTTTTTGCAGGGCCTCTCGTAAAGCCAAAATATTAGGTAGGTATGCTGGAATGTTCCTGGCTTCCACCACGATACTTTCCAAGGTCACCATGCTGTGTCGAGGCCTTTGTTTAAAGACAAATAAGCAGGAGTGAGCAACACTGAACACTTGGTACGGAAAAAGTTATCTGTGCGCGATTAAGTGCATAACAATACCTGGCCAGCAAGCAAGCGCGGGCCTTGTCCTCCCATTTCTCAGAGACTGTGAGAATCTCCTGTAGTTCAGCCATGGCCTTCTCCACTGCGTGGTGGGGAGCCAAGCCCACACCGGAATCGATCAGCCGCTTCATCAGCTCCAGGGTGACGCGGTGGGGCTCCGTTAGGGTGAAACGCACCTTAAAATGACAGTAGAAGTCACTTTGAGAGTTCACCTTTACAACTATGTTATTTAAAAAAAAAAAAAAAAAAAAAAAAAAAAAAAAAAAAAAAAAAAAGGATTCTCAACTTTTTGGCTCCAGGGACCCCTAACAGGATAGACATTATTCTAAGGACCCCCCTCATAACACCAATTAACAGGTGCACCTCTATGATGAATATAATAAATGGCGGCACGGTGGACGACTGGTAAGCACATCTGTCTCACAGTTCTGAGGACCGGGGTTCAAATCCCGGCCCCGCCTGTGTGGAGTTTGCATGTCCTCCCCCGTGCCTGCGTGGATTTTCTCCGGGGGCTCAGGTTTCCTCCCACATGCTAAAAACATGCGTGGTAGGTTAATTGAAGACTCTAAATTGCCCGTATGTATAAATGTGAGTGCGAATGGTTGTTTGTTTATATGTGCCCTGCGATTGGTTGGCGACCAGTTGAGGGTGTACCCCGCCTCTCGCCCGGAGATACCTGGAATAGGCTCCAGCACGCCCGTGACCCTAGTGAGGATAATATAATAATGACAATATTGTTTTATGATCCATCCATCCTTCTCTGTAGCGCTTATCTTCACGAGGGTCGTGGTTGTGCTGGAGCCTACACCAGGTGATTAGATTTAGAATTATATTTAACAATTTGAGAACATAAAGGTTATTTCGATGCTGACCTCATCGAGCCAACGGGCCTGCTGGAGCTCCTGTTTGAGGCGGGGAAGCTCCGGTAGCTCCACATCTAGGCCGCTACCCAGGTCCAAAAGGGCCTGCAGCTTGGAGGAATCGGGCAGCTCGTCCGCCAGCGCGATCTGAGCTCGCTCATGGAAGTCTTCCACATTCTCCAGTAACTCCTGTAAAGATGTGTGAGTTACACAACAAAAAAACGTCTAGGTCCAAACTTGGCTTTTTTTCCCTGTTACTTCACCACTATCAAAACTACACAATCTTGGTGATTACAAACGAGGATTGACCTTGACTTGTCTGGCCTGGCTGATGATGCAAGGCAGCCTGTAAAGCTGCTCCACAAAGGCCTTGAGCTCGTCCACAGTCAGCTTACTGCGGGTCCGACTGCTCTCTGAACGCAAGCGGCTGCTGTGGGTGGAAAAACAACCACTTAGCGCCCCTTAAAGGCACAATTGTCTTGCTTGTGTGCATGGGCATCACCTTACCTATGTCTCTGCTTGCGGCTGAGCAACATCTGGGCAACAGAGGAGCAGGTCTCGGCCTCTTTGACCATTTCTCTGAGACGGCGGAACAGAGAATTCTCCGGATACTTCCTGTCCTCTGCATCTTCCAGCAAAACCTTGAGCTCAATTAGATCTATGTGAAAGACACACGGCAATTAAACACAAATACTAAGCAGTGTTTCCCAATATTAATTGATCCAAGGCACATAATTTGACATTGGAAAAAAGAAATCTCACAGTACACGACCAAACAAAAATGTCACAAAAAATACAGTTGTATACAGTATACTGAAAAAAATGATTATTTCGCCTGAATGTACTCACAAATTTACTGATTGTGAAATTGGGGCATGCTCAGGTTTTTTTTAGAGATGTCATTTCAGTTGTTTAGGACACTGATATAGTGAGAGAGCTTTTGGCCAAACACCAAGCATTACGGAGTCAACTGGGTTGGGTCCCCGTTGAAAGTAAATCCCCAGGGAAGGTAACTTTCATTTGTCTTGGCTTGAGCTCACCTTTTTGTCGTTTTTTTTTTTTTTTTTTTTTAACCACTACTCATTCTCGGCCCTTCCCCTGGGATCGAATTTTATCCAGGATCCAGTCGGATTGAGTTCTTTCCCAGTATTTATCCATGACAATACCTCAAACTGTGCCACGACTTATTCAGTTGTATACACGTCACCAGGAGGATGCACAGGTTAATTGTATATTCTGCTATCTTGTGGAAGACCATTTAATTGCTCTGCATGTCACTATAGATTGCTGGCATAGATAGATGAACAAAGATACATTATTTTTGTCATCATTTGTTGACCAATTTAGTGAAATTGGATAATTTCCCGCAGCACAGATGTTGGGAATCACTAATGTAGAAGTGAGGAAGAAACCTTTCTTGTTCTTCTGGTCTGCAACCAAGGCCTCGTTGATCCTTTTTGCCCAAGTGTCATAGGACTGCGCACGATTCTTCACACCATACAGCATGGCCGGAAACTCCTCTGGATCATAGCGATACCTGAAAATAAAAACATTTACTGTAGCTTTGCTGGATACGACAAAAGCAGTGCAAAAAAAATATGGAGCGCTTACCTGAGGCACTTGTTGCTGAGAGGGCAGTCGCAGAGATCTGCTGCATGGTGGAGACAAACCAGCCGATCAGGACAACATGAGCAGGTGAGGGCGGACAGGAAGCAGGTGGTCTTGCACTTGTGGCACTGGCGCTCGTCATCGGGGACCAGCTCAAAAACTTCCTGCTCTGTTGAAAGCACCCCCTACAGGCCAAGGAGAACAACTACTTTTTCATGTTGTTATTCCATCTGCAAAGTGCAAACGTGATGTCTTCATGTCGTGATGTCTTCATGAGACTAAATTTAGCTCCTCCCTGACATACTGTACAAAGCTTGCCGTTTGGTCGAGATGTTTTACTTCAACATACTCCCTGGATTTTGTGGTGTTTCAGAATGAGCACCAAAAAAAAAAAAAAAAACGCAAATAGGTGAGTTTTTCAGCAAATAGCAATAGATAGGTGAACAGGTGAATTCATGATTCGTGAATCACAAACATTCAATAAATCACTTACCAAGTCCTTTATTGCCTTTCTAAGCTCAGTCTCCTCGTCCATCATTTCCCCCATCTCCTTGACGACGGCCGCGGCCAGCTCCACGTCCAGGCTCTCCGGATCAGCGGACATCTTGCACAGCAGCTCGTCGTGCGAGAAGACGCAGTAGCGGCGCAGGCGTCGGTAGTGGGCCACGCACTGACGGCCCATGGGTAACTGGGAAGGACAAATCCACATTCATATTCGGATTCATCAGCCACTCATTAATAGGGAAGTCATTGAGCATTCGTATAAATAGAGGAACCATTACCCAGTCAGCGGTGCAGAAGTTAACAGCCTCTGCAAAATTGTATCCCTGGTTGAATCCACTGTGGTAGGCTCGCGGAAAGGTCACCACAAACTCCCCTGCGCACTGATTGGTCCTGTACACCTACAAAGGGAATATAGCACACATACATGTCGCGAAACATTCAAGAAAAGCAGGACTGCAAAACAAACAAAAAGTTGGAAACTTGTAATTAATGTGATTAACCAGGAATTCATAAAAAAACTGAAGGTTGGCTCTTAATAGGGAGCTTGAATATAGTTGGGGAAAATTCATTTTCGCATTATCTGGACTCCAACAACCACAATACATGTAAAGTGTTTGTTTATGACAAAAGAAAATTTTTATATTTATGCTCAAATATGACACTTTTCTAAAATTCCCCAGCTTAATTTCCAATATTTAGAGCGAAATGTCCACCTTTTCGCAGTTCTAATGAGAATTAGCTAGTGTGAAGTCTAGGTCACATACAGGCACACCGTGCTCCATGAGGACGTTGGGGTTCATGATGGTGACCAGCTGATGGAGAAGGTCCGGCTGCGATTGAAACAGTTCCGGAGCCAACTTTTTCATGACCGCCTCTAGCTGCTCTGCGGCGGACGCCGGCACTCCATACCAGGTCTTGGGTTCTCCCCTGAAGACAAAAAGAGGAGTTTCAACCTTCTGGAACAGGCGACTGTGACTTGCATATTTACCACAATCTCACCAATGTAAGAAATTAATGGAGTAACTCCAGTGGTCCTCAATGTGCCAACAGAAGGAGGAGAAGCACATGCCGACATAGAGCCAGGGAACCTTCATGCCTGAGATGTCCACATTGATATGAGTGAGCACCGACTGCTCCAGCACTGGCATATTGTTCAGATTCCAGCCGGAGTTGGCGTACTCCTAAAAGGAACAGTAAAAGATGTTTATTATTCACCATTTGTATGCACTGTACTTCTTCAACTGAACAGTCATTTTCAGAGAGTTCAAAATCAATGTGTGTTTTCTATGGATGCGTTAATACAGTATTTCCCAAACACTGAGCCTAGGCACATGCAGTGAACCTTGGTATTTGTGAATTCAGCTATATGCAAGTTTTGTTGTTGTTTTCTGCGGGAACGAATCCTCTGTTTAAAAAAAAAAAAAATAAATAAAAAAATAAAAAAAAAAATCACCCTTTCACTGTTTTTTTATTCCCCTCAGGCCAAAGAAGCCATGTGACGTCTCAAATAAAAATATTGCTTTGGCGCTATCTTGTGGCATCTTGGAGTCAAAGAATTCTGCTATTCGCAGCAGGGCTCAGGAGAAACACCATTTTACAAAATCACATTCCACATCACACCAAACAAAAATGTCTGACAAAGTATACGAACTCTCGATTTACGCACAAATTTACTTTCTCAGTGTGAACTATTTCTCTTGTACATATGACAACAGGTGGACACACAGGTTGATTGAAAACTTCTTCCAACGAGTCGAAGAGTGTTTGCTTTGCATTTCACCATACGACGGTGGCTATAGATGAACAAAGATGCTTTATTTGCAGTAATGCGATCATTTTCAGCCCAATTAAGTGGAATCGGATAAGTTCCTGCTGCCCACCTGATGATGTCTCATAGTGCAATACTGTGAAAGGGTTTGGTGAAATTCGATTAGCTCTCGTGTCACACTTAGACACATCACACTAATAACTGCTTTAATCTACAAATAAAAACTGAATTTTTACCTGCAAATTTCTTTTTTCTCACGCTCCTATTTGCAAACACTCAGTTCGCTCACCTCTTCGTCTCCCAGTAGCCTCCTCTTGCCGTCTCTGACAGGGAATCCGCTGCCCACGTCCTTCGAGCTGATGTCGGCTCCGTACTCCACGATGACGTCCTCCTCGATGCTGCTTACCAGACGCCAGAACTCTTTCTCCACCAGCTCAGTGGGCACCATCTGTGAAATTAAAACCGTCTATTTGTCAGTATGTACTGTATGACAGACACGATATCCATCGTGAAACTTGAATTTTTCAAGTTCGGTGTCTTTCCATACGTGGACTGGCATGTTGAAATAGTCTGACTTGAACTGGTCTGCCATCTCTCCAAAGCTCTGGAGTGAGTATTCCCTCACAGCCTGCTCAAAGCCAAACGCCTCTCTGGGCTTACTGCACTCCTGCAACGGGGGGAAAAAAAGAGAGGGTTGTTTATGAAACAAATTCAGGAGGGAAATCAACCTTAGCAGTTGTGTTAGGTGTACCTCTGCCACACACTTGGGGCAGCGCCAGTCGCCTTTGGGCACATCGTGCAGAGGCGGAACCAGGCAGAAGGTGTGGTAGCTGTCGTCGCAGCCATCGCACAGCAGCAGGCGGTCCTCCTCGTCGCCGCGTCCGCACATCAGGCAGAAGTAGAGGTCAATCTGGGTGAGCGTTACATTAAGTTAGTACAGCAGAAATTAGATGTGACCAAATCGCAGTCTGACGCTCACAAAGTTGACTTCGAGCGTCTCCTTGCGTGGTTTCATTTTGATGGCGAAGGCTTGAGCTCTGAGGTGACGATGCTTCTTGTTGTAGCCGTCGCCTAACGCGACAGGGAACAAGCTTAAGCTATTGGTTGCATTTGAAGAGGGGAATAAAAAAATGCAGGCCAATCCAAATGTCTCTTACCTGCCGACACAATTTCCAAGTCCACCATCTTGGGGCTGGTACCAAAGAGTTTGAGGCCTTTGGGATCTTTGTTTTCCCTCTAGAGAGAGAGCGGATTAATAAATTAACAATAAATTTCCTGTTCTACTTCACTTGCCGAGTGCCTAGCAATTGGATGTAAACATGTTGTGCCCTAGTGTACACATTTCAGCAACGTTTTTATGGTTAGGTTTGGGGCTTAAGGCGATTTAGGATGGGTTAAGGTTAGGATGAGGGTGGGTTAAGCTTAGCGGGAAACATTAACAACACCACACTTAAGGCACATCTTTTCCCGTGAGGAAGCAGCCGGGTGTGTTCTACAGAAATACAACAGCCAATCATAGTGCAACAACGTGTGTCTCGGAGCCAGTAATATTCGAGCAGGGCGTGTCCTGCTCAGAATCTATGCGGGAATCCTAATAACGCATCCATCCCGTGGGTGACCAGTACTGTCCCACCACTAGTGAGTAGTGTATATCCTTATCGGTACCCACTTCCGATTTAAGTCTCCTTGAGCGTCTTTCGGCCAGAGGACGTTCTTTTATCTGCGCTGCATCAACCTCCCTGTCTTTGTCTTTGTCCTCGTAATCCTCTTGTTCATCCTCCTCCACTGCGTCCTCGCCAACTCCCTCGTCCACCTCCTCGCCATCATCTCCCTCCTCGTATAGCTGCTGGATGCCCTAACCGGAAAGCAGTAAGTGAGGATTTAAATACAAATGGCTGAAAAACGGAATTTTCAAAAAGAGGATTTATGGATCGCCCTTACAGTCAGAGTGGCTCCCGACTGGAAGAGCTCATAGGGGTAAAGGATCCTCTCATAGTGGGACCGCAGGAGTGAGCCGGTGCCTTTCCCTGACGGGAAGCCCATTCGACTGCTCACTTTGGACCACCTCTTCTCTTTACAAACGGTCTCAAAGCCACCTTCGGATGACACAACCTGAACGCATGCAAAAATAAAGTTGCATTTTAGTCAGAATAATCATAGAATCCTCCATGGAAAAGACTCCTGACTTACCTTGCTGAGTTGATATAAGTCCAGGACCTTTCGCTCCACATGTGGGAAGCGAATTTTGGATCCTTGCAGCTCCCAGAACTTTGCGATTTGATCCAGGAAGTTGAGCTTCACTCGAGTGAGTGCCTGGACCCAATGGAGACCAAAACTAAAGTGAAGGACAGCACGGGAGGCAAATACTACCCACTAATCCCCATCGTCTTTATCTTCCTCATGCGTTGAAATACACAAAAGGACGAGTGGGAGAATTTGGTTAATTGAAGCATTAAGTGCTGTTATAAATACACAAAACTAAAAACTGTCATCTGTGTTGCACAATGTAATGCTGACACTCTCCATCCAGCCATTTTCTATGGTGGCTGTCCTCTGACACTATTTACAATATATGTATTGGAATCTAAGTTTATTGTCGTGTAGTTTCCACTGGATCATATTAGAGAGGCTACTAGTACGGTAATAGATTACACAGAATTACATAAGGAAGGGTCTCAGATCATCTCTAAGGACTTGGGCTTTGAAACCACAGGGTCGTGGCTCAGGTCCGGCTCCGAACTAGATGTAAAAAAATTATTATTATTTTTTTTAATAAGGCAACTAGAGATGCTAGTGTGCACCCTACCCTCACTATGATGCAGTGCAGTTTTACACCACCAAACTGGGACATTATAGTGTTTGTATATCGAATATACCTTTAGATGGTCTACCTCCATTGTGACTGATGTGTATAGTAGTTTCCTTGAAAATAAAAGCCCATAAAAGCTAGAGACACACATCCAAGTGAACACCTTTGTCACGATGATAAACTCACCTCAAGTTCATTCAATCTTTGTACTCGAGGAGTGAAACGGAAGTGACGCACGTCGCACGCAAACGGAGGCTGCCAATCCTTGTAGGAAAAAAAATAAAATAAAATAAAACATTTGTCATAAAAGTAAGAGAGAGGCTTAATCACGATTCAATATGAGCTATAGTGTACACTTTAACTAGAAAGCGACACACGACGTTTTAAGTTAGTCGTAATAGTGACTTTGAACTGGGTTGCGGTCCGTCTGAGCTGCCCACGTTTTCATTGCTCTTCTATTTTTTGTTGTTCTTATTAAAAGGCACTCTTTCGTCTAAAAATAATAATAATACATGACAGAAAATGAATATAGTGTATAACGGTTGCTTTCATAGGCCTACACACAACAAAAATATCGTGAGGCGTGACTTTGCTACCTGAGGCCCAACGTCGAGTTGACGTAGCTAACGTAAATTAGCTAGCCGAGTACATAAAATGTGACTTCAATTTCACACAATTTTCCATCTTAAATAAGCATTTTTCTCCGGGGGAGGGGGGTTGTTAATATAAGACTACGCAATCAACATAATTTGAAGGCGTTTGAGTGGTGATGCAGACAACTAAACCCTTGTGTGACCTCTAATTGGCGTGATGGCAAGTGGTCATGTTTTTTTTTTCTTCTAAAAACAGGCTGACATGGGGAAAAAAAACACATAATACACAATCCCTCCAAATGATTTATGTTTTTTTTTCTACGTGGATGTTTTGAAGTTTACCTCCGGGGGTCTGATCTTGCATATGCCAGTTTTCTCGGCGATGGGTCGGATCTTGTTGATAAATCCAAGGGGGTCCGAGAAATCCTCCCAACTTGGCTCAAAAACGGGACATTCGGGCGGGGGTACAAACTCACCGATCGCAGACATGTTTGGAGGTATTTTGTTTGTCTGTTTGTTTTGTCCCCGTGAGAAGTTTATTTATTGTGTTCTAGTAAATATTCCCAAGTTGCTTTCACCAGGCCATGATTGGATCCAAATGTTCCTCGTCGCGGGGAACTTCCTCCATCATCTTCCTCGGAGTAAACAGCGTCAATGACGTTGAGTATAGGAGATGTAATGTTGATATTTTGAACGTTGCTCCAGCTTGGATTCATGCAAAACGATGATTTGTGGAGCTTTGTCGCCTCTCCTACAGCGGACAGAGGGCAGTGTCAGTCCAAAACGCCATCACGCCTCTTCTCTCACGGCGGAGACGAGGAGACGACTTTATCCACTGTTTGATTGCAAAACACACAAGTTCTTGGTGATACAAAGAACACAATCCAGGACGGCGACGTAGCTGTGGGTGCTAACCTAGCTCCGTGTGTGGATCTGTGGTACACATGATCTCTTCGCGATGCTGCACTTCCAATCGAACGTACTCACGCCAAACAATATACGGTCATTCAAGGTATTCCAATGTTACTGATAAAGGCCATCATTTTGCTCTCAAATAGGTAACTGTCGTACATTGTTGACTGATGTCTTTACTTGCTTCCGCCATTCATTGACGCGTACGGGAAACTAGCATGAAGGGGCTAATTTGGTTAGCTTAACTTCCGAGCGTTGCGCAGCTAATGCTGGCTAAAAACGTCGCTTTACCAGGGTTAATTTGACTTATTATTATGACGAAAGCTTTACTCGTCATAATAAAAATGTGAAAAATGAACTGTTATATTTCTTGGGTCACTATATACTAATTTAACATCGCCTGTCGCTGTTGTTGCCACATTAGCCGTGTTAGCGCCTCTTAGCGACGTGGAGTTGTCATTGACGCGAATAAATGCTTAAAAGTCGAGAGAGAGAAAACAACACGTTGCTGCTTCAAAATAAAAGAACGGGTTCAAAATACTTATTTTTATAATGATTTTATTAAATATACTTAAAATGTCAAACAAGGTACAGTTTGACAACCAGATTAATGGCACAACTTCAATAACTACATGTATAATATATATATATATAATAACTGTAATGCTACATCTTTGGATAGATAGTTAACATAGAAAAAAGAGCATCAATGGTAAAAATTACCTTAAAGATTGAGATTTCATGCTTGGTCTTCATAACATCACATAACACCAACAATTAACACCCAAAATACACAAGAAAAAAATAGATGCAATAAAAATGCTTTTAAAATGTAATAGGTGATTGTATATGATTTGAAATTTGACTTATATAGTACTACAAATTAAATGCATTAAACTTGTGAAGGAGCTGAATTGCATTTCTTCAAATTGGTATTTAGTAGTCATCATGAAACGGATACTCGGGATGGTCGGCCCACCTGTTGAATAACAAGGAAAATGTGAATTATTTATTAATTAGAAGACTATAAATGACCAATTATGCACTTTTACTCACATGAGGAGCTCCACAAAGCGAATATTCTTGTTCAGACCCTCAATGGTCTTCATGTCCTCTTCGGAAAGGCAGAAGTCAAAGATCTGCAACAGACGGTGCAGCGCAGGATTTGATTTTTTTTTAGACTCTTAATTATACACCCGAAATTATAAAATGGCCAAAACAAACCTGGAAGTTCTCCCTGATACGAAGCGGGCTGAAGCTCTTTGGAATGACCACAACTCCCTTCTGCACATTAAATCTGAGGGCGACCTGAGCTGTAGTCTTCTTGTACTTATTAGCCAGCGACACGAGAACTTCATCCTCCAACAGTGGCGGGCAGGCTAAATTGACCCTGTCGGGAAATTCAATTTATATTTCTAAAAAATAACCTTTTTTCTTTTTTTTTTTTTTTTTTTTGTGAACAAAAATGCATTTTCAGGAAGACATGGATGATCGATTGGGACGGGTCTGCAATACCAGGATGGATCTCTGGATGTCCCCAATGGGCTGTATCCCACAATGACAATGTCTTTCTGCCTGCAATACTCCAACAACTTTGGCTGAGTGTAATAGGGGTGGCATTCAACCTGAGAAAATATGTTGATTTACTGAGTGCTTATTGCGTTCATCAGCATAGAAGTAATATTACCAACACAGTTAAATCTGGTGACATATTTTTAGTTTTATGTAATCTATTATATTTGTTGAGTAAGATTGTTAACATTGGACTTGTTTTTGCAAGTGTCTTTTTGTATTTACTGTCCATATTTGTACCTGATTTGAAACCGGTTTGTGTTTCAGTCCCGGTTTGTTGAGGATCAACTCCAGCTGGCGTTTGTTGAAGTTGGATACCCCGAGAGATTTCGCCAGCCCGGCGTCTTTGCAAGCTTCCAAAGCCTTAGATAGACAATTCGAGCAAACGAAATGCAAAAAGGTGTTTCTGACTTTGAGTAAATATGAGGAATTCCTAGTACTGCACTTGCCTGGTAATACTCAGTAATACTGTTGCATTTAGATGAAGGGATTTTCACTGTTATTCTCACCTCCCAAGTCGCACAGAGGTCTGTGTCATGATAAATGTAGTTCCCTTCCTCGTCCCTCGGGTAGAAGGTATCTCCTGGCTGCAGAAAATCAAATCAAGATGACGATGTTTTGCTCCTTTGGCATACGAATCAAAATTTGTATTCTGCAATGGCCATTGCATTTGTTGCATTAAATGCAAGTGTACCCTGAACGCTGTGGGCATCTCGATGATGTATAGATCGACATATTCCAGCTGTAATGTCTTCAAAGTTCTCTCGAGAGCAGGTCGGACCAGTTCTGGTGGATGGAATGTGTTCCAGAGCTGCAAAACAGTCCGTTGTTGACAGACAAAATTTATTCATGCAAGATGTGTGAGCACTTTTGAACACCCACTATTCGATTGCAAACCTTTCCACAGTAGAATATGTCTTCTCTTTTTACAGTTCCATCTGCTATTTTGTCCCGAATGGCTTGTCCCACCTCATGTTCGTTGAAATAAACCAACGCTCCATCAATATGTCTGTATCCTGTCTCAATTGCCACTTTTACAGCATGATATGCAGTGCCTTCAGGCGTCTGTGTGGAGGGGGGAGGGGGGGGGGAAGTCAATGCATAGTGGTGTCATTTGAAGTTATTTAGGGGAAAAAAATATTCCTTAAGAATTTCCAGATGTGCAGTGCAATGTTTCTTACCGTGGGGGGATCTGCGTAAGTACCCAGTCCTATTACAGGCATGCTCATCCCGTCGCAAAGAGGAACAGCGTGACTCCCAGGTGTCCAATTCATATTTACCAAATTGTGAATTAGAAAATGCACGGATGGATGGATATTACAATTTCCCAGCTCTCCCACACTGAAATGTGTGGCAAATGTGTTAATTCTCGTAAGAACCAAGTGGAGCGTGCCCTTTGGTCACACTAAAACTCCACCCAGGTACAAAGAGCGACAATGTAAATATGGGAACTGGAACAACGTCGGCGCGTCACTGTACGTAACCCATTGTTTCGTTTTGAGACAGTCGTATGTTAGGGACAGGGGTTGGATCTTATGATATTTGGCTGGCATGATAAGTGGAACACTGTAGCTTTAAGGCGCCGCGGTGCATTGTGGGCAATATGTTTCGGCTGTTTTGGTCAAAAAGAACCGATGGCCGCCTCACCTTAAGATACATTTGCTTCGATATAGCGTATGTAGCGTGATTGTTCCTCTTTATTAATCACGTAAGGTTTTGTTTTCAAGCAGTTTTAATCATAAATATCGCCAGTGGCTTGTATTTTCTTGTCTTGGGCGACTTGAAAAACACTGATGAGGAAGCTACCTTGCTAACGATGCTAGCCAACAATCGTTTATTAGTTCCTAACTAACATTGTCACATGGGCAGCTAATGACCGATACTATGATAAAAGTCTCCAGTCGATGAGAAGTATGATATATGTTTGCGATGTCCCGCAGTATAACGTAAAACAAAGAACTCGGTTAGCCTTTGTGTCCCAACGTAACGCTAGCTAACGACTGGCTGCCAGGGAGTAATCAATACGTGTCATTGAAATGGATCCGAGCGGCAAATCTGTTGGCAACGACGACATTGTTATAATCGTGGAGAACGAGGCGGAGAGTTTGCCCCTCGGGGAACAGAGACCGAAGCCGCCAGGCGCCTTCGGGCTCATGGACACATGTCCCATCTGCAAGTTGAGCTTTCACAACCGAGAGCCCAAACTGCTGCCTTGTCTTCACTCGTTCTGCAAGCGATGCCTGCCCGCACCGTTCAGGGGCGTCGAACCCAGGCGGGACCACTCCCTCCACCCTCTGGGTCAAGTGGACAACAACAAGCAACGTGAGTCAAGCATTATCGAGGTGCAAATGGATGTATTTTAGGGGGTCCCCAAATTTGATCACCCGTTAAAAACTCGCTCCCTTGAAAGTTAAAAGAAAATAAGCCCCCCGACAGCAGTTTACTGGCCGGATCTAAAATGATCACAACAGGATGCATGCAATAGTCCCAAAAGACCACTGCCACAATTGTACAGGAAGTCAGCCATTTTGGGCGGATTCCAGGTCTGGTATTTTTATTTATTTTATTTTTTATTTTTTTTAATACACATCAAAGCATGAACGTCAACCAAGCAAGAATATAAAATGAAAACTTACAAATTCAGCTATTGCCCAGCAATATCACTTTAACTGAAACTTGCGACAGACCGATATTATTATTAGTAGTATTTAAATGTTTCCCCCAGGTAACGATAATGATACTGATTGTTAGTAATCAAGGAGGTCGTTCATTGATATTTGGGGCTAATGTTCATTTAGTGTAAAAGGAAAAAAAATATTGGTGTCATCACTTTGAATAATACAAACTCTTAACATTTAACTTTGTTTAAATGCCTTTTAAGTACATGTTTATTAAACATCTTTTCACATTTGCCGGTCGATATACATCCATCCATCTATTTTCCGGGCCGCTTAGCCTCACAAGGGTCGCAGGCGTGCCGGAGCCGATCCCAGGTGACTCTGGGCGAGAGGCGGGGTACACCCTGAACTGGTCGCCAGCCAATCGCAGGGCACACACAAACAAACCACCAATTGCACTCAAATTCACACCTACAGGCAATTCAGAGTCTTCAATGAACCTAGCATGCATGTTTTTGGGGATGTGGGAGGAAACCGGAGTACCCGGAGAAAACCCCCGCAGGCACGGGGAGAACATGCAAACTCCACACAGGTGGGGCCACGCTTTGAACCTGTATATTGAAAGGTTTTCATATGTATTAATTAATATATTCCCCCCCCCGCTTGTGCAGTTAAATAGGTAAACAAAACAGTATTATGTTTGCTGCACATAGTGATAAAATCCATCTCGACACCGCTAAAAATGAAAACGGGAAAAAAATCCTACTTTGGCGATGATTGATGTTCACATGTGAGCTCTCCCTCCAGTGGGTACCATCCGCTGTCCAGTATGCCGCCAGGAATGCTGGGAAATGGACATGTTGGACAATTTCTTTGTCAAGGACTTGGCCGAGGTGCCAAGCAGCACCATGGAGAAAAACAACCAGGTTGGGCAGCTAAAGTTCGGACTTCCCTTTTTGCCCAAGTGTTGCCCTTGTAGTCACATTTCTCCGTTTGTTTTTGACAGGTGTGTATGAGCTGTGACGACAACACAGAGGCAACGGGCTACTGTTTGGAGTGCATGGAGTTCTTGTGTGTGACCTGTATTGAGGCGCACCAGCGGGTGAAGTTCACCAGGGATCACACGATACGCCAAAAGAAGGAAATGTCTCCAGGTAGCACGGGGGGGAAAAAAGCAGTTTGACACACTCTTAATTCGATTTTTTATTTTTTTTTAATGACACCCCTTTCACATGTGCAGAAGCAGTAGCTGTTTCCACGCAGAAGCCCGTTTTTTGTGACATCCACAAGCAGGAGCCACTGAAGCTTTTTTGCGAGACTTGCGATCGACTCACCTGTCGAGACTGTCAGCTGCTCAAACACAAGGATCACAAGTATGAATTACCGCCACTTCTCCATTAAGAGGCCCTTCAATTGTTTCATTCTCTTTGTCTTACCCATGTAAAAACCTTTGAACAGCGGCCCCTATTGTGCAAGCACTATAGAACAATTTGTCGGTCATCAGTGATAGCTTCCTATCTCGGTTATTCGGTTTCTTTCATTCATTTTGCTTAAATATTGATTGTGTTCAGCTATCAGTTTTTGGAGGATGCCTACAAGAACCATAGACAGTATCTGGAGAACATGACGCAACAGTTGCAGGAAAAAAGAAAGGCCATTGAGGATGTCTCCAACTGCATCAGAAATGGGTAAAGTTTTACTGACGTATGATGTTCTGATATTGCTCTGGTGTGCCTACAATTTCTACCAAATCTTGTTTTGTGTGTTTTTTTTCAGACTGCAGCAAGTTGAAGAAAACCGGAAGTCTGTAACGAATGAAATCAAGAAGGCCATCTGCAACCTAATTATGGAGATAAACAGGAAGGGGAAGGTTTTGGCTAACCAGCTTGAGGTTGGTTTGAATCCCCCACATTTGGGAACATTTTAGATTAATTACTTAATGAGCATGTTTTTTTCCGCAGTCGCTTACTAAAGATCACGAGCTGGGTCTGAAAAAGCAGCAGGACGAAGTCAACTTGCTGCGCCGGCAACTGGACCACGTGATCAGTTTCACCAAGTGGGCCACTGCCAGCCACAGTGGCACAGCGCTCCTCTACTGCAAGAGACTGGTGAGTAACATCACACCAGCCTGGAATGTAGAAGCAACTGTCCACGTTTTCAGTATTTGTATTCATACAAAATCTCCCGACAGATTCTATTCCAGATCCACTATCTGATGGGCGCCAGATGCAATCCCTCCATCATCCCTCAGAGTTCTGTCCGCTTCCAGTGTCGCTCTGGTTTCTGGGCCTCAAATGTAGACCTTGGTAAATTGTGTTCTCAGCTAAAATGTCCGCTGAGTAGCTGTGGCTCTGTCATAATAAATTGGGCAATTAATATTCCAAAGTGGGGACATGATCAACTGGAGTGGTTATCGAGGGCCACACAAATGTGCTAATCTCAATTGTGAACAATATTCATTTCATATTTTTTGGATATATTTATTCAACAAATAATTTATAGTGTTTTGAATAGATGCTACTTATGGTGTGGTATATGTTATAGTAAGGATATAATTATTAACAATTGAAAGAAGCGGCGGCACGGTGGCCGACTGGTTAGAGCGTCTGCCTCGCAGTTCTGAGGTCCGGGCTTTAATCCCCGGCCCCGCCTGTGTGGCGTTTGCATGTTCTCCCCGTGCCTGCGTGAGTTTTCTCCGGGCACTCCGGTGTCCTACCACATCCCAAAAAAACATGTGTGGTAGGTTAAGTGGCCACTCTAAATTGCCCGTAGGCGTGAATGTGAGTGCGAATGGTTGTTTGTTTCTATGTGCCCTGCGATTGGCTGGCAACCAATTCAGGGTGCACCCCGCCTCCTGCCCGATGATAGCTGGGATAGGCTCCGGCACTCCCGCGACCCTAGTGAGGAGAAGCGGCTCAGAAAATGGATGGATGAATTGAAAGAAGTCATAACATAAAGAATACACTGTTAAATATTGCATCACTATTTAATTAACATAAAAAAGGAAAAACGTGTGTACATTGTGCATCAATGTTTGTGTTGCTGAAATTTTGAGCACCGATTGCTACAGCTGTTCCGAGTTGGGGCCCTTGACTCATTATCAGGGCAAATAAAATGCAGGAAATAAGAATGCTGCTAACATGAGGACAACTTTTTTTTTACCCCTCCCGCACACTTTAAACACATTCATACTTTTTTAAGACTTTGTCAATGTTGAGCACAAAAAAATGTATTGCTGACTTGTTGTCCCCAGGTTCTCTGGTGGTTGAACGAAGCTCGGTACAGCCGCTCATTCCCAACCAACAGGCAGGACCCAGAGGAGAGGCGCCGAACGGGCCGCTGTCGTTATCCGCTCAGCAGCGCCAGAGCACGCTGGCCCAGCTGCAGATGCAGGTTGGAGGATTGGCCTCAGCCTCGATGCACTCACCGGCGCTATTCGGATAATGAAAGACATGAAACGTTCGTTCTTTGCTTTGACAATTCCTTTGTCTCAGGTTGACAAAATTTCCCAGCAGCCCCACAGGCAGGCCGCATCCAACCATTGGTCCTGGTATCAGAATGCCCGGCTCCCCGGACCCCACGGACCCCCTGTACCCCCTGGACCCCCTGGACCCCCTGGACCCCACGGACCTCCACCCCCGAACAGACCAATCCAAGGAGGCTCCTCCCCTTCCCAAGGCCTCAGCGGCTTGACGCAGATGGGACGCCGATACGGGAACGCCCAAGCCAACATCAGAAGTCCCAACTCGTCAATGCTGCAGAACACTGCGTTCCCGCCTCCTCAGGTAAGAGATGAGGGCCGAACCCTTAGTGCAAGAAATGTTTGAGAAACTACATTTGTTGTCAGGGTTCCTACAGAAGTATGACTACTGGAAACTATCTATCAGCTATTTCAATTTTCTAAAGCATAAAATAAGATTAAAATGTATTGATTACAATTTTTCTGCGAAAGAGGGGTTTCATAGATGAGACATTTATTGATCTCACAAGGCAAACTGAGTTTGAAAAGGTTCATGAACTGTTGGTGTGCAAGTTAAAATAAAATTCCATGTATTGAACTTTCCAGGGTTTGTTCTTAATTTAATTTGTATGTGATACATGACGTGACCACAGTCTTCTGGAAAGCACTTGGTGAAATAAGGGCGTACCGATTTGAAATCATGAAAACAAAATGAATAAGGAGAAAGATTCTATTTACTCAAATGTTAGCCATTTTTGGATTTTATGTTTTTTTTTTTTTTTTCGATGTATTTTGATAGATTTTTAGAAGTCTGCTAATTTGGGTCTAGAAAAAGTGTCGTATTTTTATCTTTTAAATGTGTAAAAACCCCTGTGTTGAATCCATCCCGTTACTATTGCAAGAATACGAGTCATTTCCTGTCATGAAAGACCTGTATTCCTTTAACCACTTTTGTACACGTAGTCCCTCCGAGACATGCTCAATACCTGTAGCTTCCCTTCCAAACCCATGGATATATCACAGGGCACTTTCCGCTACCCGCATCCCGTGTCCGCTGGAGGGGCCACGCACGTACAACCGAACCAGGTCGGTCCAATAAGCCCGATGCACTCCGTATGTTATATTCCTCCCACGTTGTGTTTCATTTTGGTTGTTCTTTTTTCAGCGGAACCTGTCAGAACTTTCCTACCTAAAGAGGACTGAAGCCGGCGGTCCGGTGCCCACCGTTAGCATCGCGCTCGCGAGACCCAGCTTCACTTCGAGCCAATCCTCAACAGCCGCTGACAAACCGGGTAAACACAATCCCGTGATGCAACGCACCACGCGTCACACTTAGTGCCATTGTCACTCGAGAGAACTCATTTCCCTCTTCCCCTTTTTATGTTCAGTTCAAGGAAAGCATAATTCGCCCATGGTTAAGTCATCATCTTCAGAGCGCACCGGAGGGTAAGAAATGAACAGGCATGTTGAAATTGGTCCCATTTCCTTTTCTAAATTGGCCTCGGATTCCATTTATCACCAAGGTTACCTTTTCACGGGTCAAAGTACTGTATGAAGGCGTATAAATCTAAAAGAAAAAAAAAGATTGACACTTTATCAATGAAAATCGTACATTTTTCATGAATTCAAAATAATTTCAACATATTACACATTCTTTTGCTATGAGGGGGGAAAAAAAACACGACTTATTCCTTGTCAATCTATAACACAATTAGAACCAAATGTATGTATACTATTAACAAAGTTCTTGTATTGCAAAAGAAAATCTTAAAATAAAATTGACTCTGTGGCGACCCCTGATGGAACAAAAGCAGTAAGCCACAAGTGACAAGTTGTATTTTGAATCGATTAAAAATAAATAAAGAAGTACTACACATGCATTTACTATCCGAAAAATGTGAATCAATTAAAAATAAATAAAGAAATACTACACATGCATTTACTCTCCGAAAAATGTGACTTATTGCAACACGTAACGCTTAATTCAATTAGAAGCATTAGACGCAAAAGCAAGTGTCATATTCCGATAAGAAATTGCTATTAATGCACCAAAAAATCTGAAATGTACAATAAATCAGTTGTAATTTTACTCAATTACAATAATGTAAAAATAGTACACATGCAATTTACTCGCAGAAAATGTAACATTTCTTGCGAAATATTCCACATAATTCAGTTAGACGCAGGCATGCAAATTTAAATGCCTCCCAGTGTCATTACAGGCAGTCTTACCAACGCAGGAGATGCAAGTCATATTCCAAAAATCTCTTTCTCTGTCTTCCTCCGGCAATCTTGACATTGAAGGCCGGCGTCCTGGAAGCCAAATACTGAGACGTCGTCGGCTCCCTCGGCCAAGCGACGGAGAAGGTCGTCCCCTGGGCCCGTTATCATCATCAAGGACGAACCGGAGGATGAGGACGAAGTTCGTTTCGTAAGGACGATCCCGTCCGTCTATGAGTGTTCTGGTGGCTCCTCTTTCGCAAACATGAGGCCTCTGTCTTTGTGTTTCAGGTGCAGTCCAGCCTTCCCGACAGCAGCACGGGGGCCTGTCCCACGCTCCAGCTCAAGATCGGCCCCCCTTTCTCCACCCACCAATCTGACTCCGACCAGGCGAGGGAGCCGCGCCCTCAGCCCGGCGCGCAGCCCGAATCCGAGAAGAGCGCCCTCGCGGAAGACGACCCCAACGAAGACTGGTGCGCCGTGTGCCAGAACGGAGGAGAGCTGCTGTGCTGCGACAAGTGTCCCAAGGTTTTCCATCTGTCCTGCCACATCCCCGTGCTCAGTGAGTCACCCAGGTAACCAACGTGGGAAATCACTGACCACAACACTTCGGAGTATCATTTTAGGACATGTACACATCTCTTACAATGAGGAAATTGAAAGTATGGTTTCAAAATAGGGATTTTTAGCCAGGGTGTTGGTTTCAAGTTCCAGTTTCTGTAGCGTTAGGGTTTTTAACAAGGGTTAATGTTGGCAATTATGGCTTCAAGTCCGGTGTTAAGGTTTCGGGACGCGCATTGACCTGGTGGAGACCCTTCCTACCTTTCTTTGTCCTTTTTGCGTCCTTCCTTCATCCTTCCTTCCATTCAAACATCCTTGTTACCTTCCATCCATCCATCCCGTCTTTCTCCCGTTCTTCCTTTCACATCGTCCTTGAATCCTTCCCCTTTTCTTTCTGTTCTTCCTTCCATTCAGACCAGCCCTGCTCCGTCCTTCCTTACTTTTATACTACCCTTGTTTCCTTCCATCCTTCTTTTAACCTTTCTCCCGACCTTTCTCCCTTCCTTGCTTTCTACCCACATAATTTCCATCCTTTCGAAGCCCCTTGAATCCGTCATGTCTCCCTCCCTTCCATCCATTCTCCCTTGTTTCCAACCTTTCTTCCTTTTATACCATTCCTGGTCCTTCTTTACCTCCTTCCTTCCTAAAAAAAAAAGTGAATACCGACTGTTGGCGCACCCTCTACATGTAATTGTAGCCTAATCCTCATCTCTCGCTCTCAGCGGCGCGTGGTTCTGCTCCTTCTGCCGAGACCTGGTCTCCCCTGAGATGCAGTACGAATGCGACAACAAGAACACACAGGAGCCAGAAAGACTGCCACCTGTTGACCAAAGGGTGCACATTTATTTTTTCGATTAATAAATATATATATATATATATTTTTTTGTTTTGTTTTTTTAACACAGGAACAGCTTGATGTCTCCTCTTATTGTTCTTACTCATTTGCAGTCATGTGAGCGGCTGCTTCTACTTCTCTTCTGTAATGACTTCAGCACTCACTTCCATCACACGTCGGTAAGCTCCCGCCTTCAATAAATAATGGAGGTACCCATTAAACGACAGCTTTGCTCCCTCTCTATTACGTTTATCATCAAAGCGTGTGCACTATGCATTTAATAAAATAAAAAAATAAAAATGTAAACGATACAGATACTTCTCTCTACACATTTATAGTGTTTAGGCATGCTAAAATGTGACTTAAAATATCGCCTGTGCAGTTTTCATCGTGTCCATGTAGGGAATGAGTTCACTTTGTTTTTAAATTAGAACAACTTTGAAGTCTTCGGAGGCTCCAGTTTGTTCTTTCAGTCAAATGTTTGTTTTGCTTTTTTAAATGGAAAGATATTATTTCGGAATTGCTCAACTATTGTTTTTCTCCCTCCTGTAGGAGTCCAAAAGATGCAAAGAGGTTATCACGAAACCAGTGGATTTATCTCTTGTGAAGAGGAAGCTGGAGTGGAAAGCAAGCGACGGGGAAGCTTACCGCACTCCTGAAGAGTTTGTTGCAGACGTGAGGCTCATATTCATGAATTGTGCCAAATACAAGGTAAATACGTGCTTAGGTTGCGAAACAGTGGTCATTTGGGGGTTATTTAAACCAGTGATTCTCAACTGGTGAGTTGGGACCAAAACGTGGGTCGTGAACAGGTACTTAAAAATTACCGTGGGGCGTCTTTTGTGATTGTTTTACAAACACAGTGCAGCAAACTTGTTCCGACATCAGTGAGCGAATAAAAAAAAAAAATAACAAGGGTCCCATAGTGACAGCAGTTGAGAACCGCTGGTTTCACCAATGTTTATGAGTGTATTAAGAGTGTTTTGGGTAATTACAGGTGAACAAAGAAGTGATCAGTGCCGGATTGTACTTGGAAGACTACTTTGAGGAGCAGCTGAGGCTGGTGTACCCCAACAAGATTTTTCCCGGCGGAAGGGAGGAAGGTATGATCCCACCGCTGGAGGACGAGATTGACGACGAAGAAGAGCAGCAGCAAGAGCACGAGCAGCCGGCGCAGGAAAGCGCGGCCCCCCCGGAGGACGACAAAACAGTCAGTCCTGCGAAGAACACTATCCTACCCGCGGAGGGGAACGCGCCTCCTCCCGAGGAAGCCGCAGAAGACGAGTTAAAAACGAAGGAGCAGGCGACCGACATGAGCAAGATGGGGACAGACGCGAAGGTGGCGACTGAAGATGGAGGAGGGCCCCTTTCTGAGAACAAAGTCAAGCAGGAGGATGAAACAGCTCCTCCTGAAGAGGTCAAAAACTCTGGAGTTGTGGATAAGGCACCATCCCCAAAAGAGGAAAACACCCCCTTTCCTCACGAGCAGACTTCTGACCAGACTTCTGATGTAACGGAAAGCCAGGAGAGCGCACCGGAAAATGTCCCCGATGAAGAAAAAGAGGAGCAAGCAGCAGGTGGGATGGATTGTAACAGTCAGGAAGTGTAGGAAAAAAGAAGGCTGACGTCGTCTTCCACTTTTGCAATAGGAACCAAGAGGCCCGCGCTCGACTGAACAGACATTATTTAATACACACCGGAGTCTCTCCATGAGCTCCTTTTCGAGATTCGGCAGGGTGGACGTTTTACATGTATTTTATGTAATCATGCCTCAGATGTCAATGACCTCCCTCAACGACGGATCTCTTTCATTCTGAAGGTTGAACGCAGGCAGTCAAAACAATATAGCCCTGCGCGCGCATGACGAGTCCTCCTTTCTGTTTTGTAGCTCATGTTTCTTTGTTTTAGTGCAATGGGATTTCTTCTTATATCAGTAATGTATTAATGACTATATGCTGTATGCTATGAGCCACTGTCGCTTCTGTACAGATGGAAGTGTGTCCATTTAAACAACCTGTTTTGATGAAAAAAAAAAAAAAATTGTGTCTTATCTGCTCTCTTATCACCTATGAGCTCATCAAGCTTTTTTTTAAAATTTTTTTTATATATAATCAAATGGCAATCTTGTTTTTTTGTTCTGAATCTTCATAGGCGCCACTCACTTCTTTTGTTATCAGCTGTAGAATTCCTTTCGTTCAGCGTCCTTGTACTTATTGTGCATCACTATTCCTCTTCAAGACAAGGTCAGAGCGAAGATGATCCCAGCACATCGTGGGCACGCAAACTGGAAAACTTTTAGTTCTGGTTTCTCGTGGGTCAAATGATAAAAAGTTGACATTAATCTTCCTAAACGCTCTCGCATACAAAGGAAGCTGCTCATACAGTACATAATAATCACTTTATTTGTACAGAATGTCAAACAACACAAGTGCTCCTTGTGATATAGGTATCCCTGTATGGTGATTCAAAACATATTTCATCACATTGAGATGTATTCCTGGTGGGGTGCTGGGCGATATTTACCATTTTGCACATACAGGGACATATAATGCGTCTAATGTACTAGTGGCACTCTGAGTACCCAAGAGAAAATACTAGTACTGGTAGGTTTTTTTTTTTTTTTTTTTAATATATATATAAAAGTGTTCCTAATAGTTTCACAAGGAAACGTCTCAAAATGACCTGTGTGGTCAGGAAACGTACTGTATATAAAATAAAATAAAAAAATCACAGATCCTGATATTAGAACAAAAAAAAAAAAATAATATTTAAAAAACAGAAGTTTTTTTTTTTTTTTTTTAAGGAGTCTTCTAAAAGTGTACGATGAATGCAATTAAATTCATATTACAACTGTGAAGGAAAAGGGAATTTCAAGTAAGGTTTTTTTTTTACATTTTTTTATGCTTTTTAATTTTTGTCATCTTGCCTGTGGCGATGACATATTAACACATTCCTTGCTGCTCCCTCCCACCTCTACTCCACCACCACCACCCACCCACGCACGCACGCACGCACGCACGCACGCACTCCCACGATTATCCAGGCGGGTCGCGTCCTTCCTGGCGCAGCTCCGCACAACTAAAACGAGTGGGAGAGCAACTGCATCATGGCGCTGTGGACTATATTTCTAATGATGTGCGCGTTTACGCGCGGGTACGGTAAGAACACTTGAGTTCCGATAGATATGTTTTGGAATTCCTCGAGCCAAATGAATTCTCCTGCTTAGAAGTTAATTCCAGCCTTTTTAGGGACCGACGGCTCCACGCACCCTCACACGTTTTACGGCTGCTGCGAGGATGGCAAGCAAAGGGCTCGAACCTTAACGAACTGCAACGACCTCCCCTACATCTCCCACTCACACGTGTGCAGGTAAAAGCAGCACCTGTTTTTTCAGTGCAACCTTTGTCCCCCTGCAAGGCTTGCTCCGGCAACAACAAGGACCAAAGAGCAGATACTTAACACTTTTGATTGGTTTACAGCTCCTTTGTTTTGATTGCAAAACACAATTTCAATGGCGTTGAAGGGGGGGGGGGGGGAATGGAGATCAGTATAGATTAGATATGGGGTGATTTGCTGAGTGGAGATGTTTAGAAGTAGGGAATCCCCTCAGGGGTTGCAAATCATCCTCACACTATTAAGTGGTGAGAGAACATGTGTTAAGTGGACCCCCCCTGGAGCACTTCAAACAGCAACTTTGCTGTTAGGACACCTGGTCTGCACATGGAGGTCTTTTAGGCGCCGAATGAGAAGTGTTCCAATTTGTCCTCCTTTTCCTCAAACAATCAAATGTTGTATTGACTGACATGCAATTGATTGAAGTCTAGAGATCGAGGTCAGCGAACGTTGAGGCTCAAGGGCCACGTTTGGTTTTGGATGCTTACAGATGGGTCAGGCCAAAAAAAAACCAAAAAAAAAGTAAATTGTATATTTAAAATCATTTACGACTTCAATAATTGTTTCCCTTTTATGTTCATTGATTTTTTTTTAATTTTTTTTTTTAAATGGATCATTTCGGTATGGGGAAAATTCGCAATATGAATGCAACAAATGAAACGAAACGTAGTACAGGACTCAAATAAATGCTCATCAGGCCTGATTAAAGAATGCAAAAGGTCCACTCCTGATACATACATATATATATATATATATACATATATATATATATATAACGGGTGGGACTTGATTAAAAATATCTGATTAATTAGAGGCTTTCTCGAGTAATCACATTTTAGTCGCATAACAATGTTTGTCCGAAACAGCAACCTGGTTTATGGGTCTCTGAAGCCCACTCGTATCTCAGATGGTTGCTTGTATCTCAAGGCAAAAAAAAAGGGCACTCGCATCTCAAGGCACCGATGTGTGAGGGACAGCTTTCGATAGGACGCAGTGCTGCGCTAACCTACGACAACCACATCGATAACGATATCTGAGCCTTATTATCCCTGCAATTAATGTCGTTGTCGTTATTGTACGGTGTTTGCTGTACAATAACCTTGGAGCCTCAGTATCCTAGCATGATGGCCTGACAGAGTTTGTCGGAAAAAGGTGTCGCTAACATGATGTTCCTTGTGTGTGCGGTTTAGGCTGGCCCAGGAACAGTGCTGCACGACGGTCGTGGAGGAGCGGCTGTGCGAGGCCGGCGCCTCCATGGCCGCCTGGCAGGGGGCATGCGAGGGGTACTTCTTCCTCGGGAAGCCTTGGGAAAATAAAATCGCCAAGGTGACACATCACTATCTCCTTCCCGCTATTCATCGATATATATATATATATATATATATATATATATATATATATATATATATTTATTTATTTTTAACATTTGTTTTAATTTTTATTTTATTTGATCACAATTGTGTTATGTTTAGGGGTGTTGTGACTGCTGCATGTTGGGCATGGCGTCAGTGGACCAAGACCTGAGCTGCGAGATGACTTACATGTCGTTGGGGAAATTGTGCGATCATGTCGCGAAAAGATGCTGCGCCGGAAACTACACAGAAGGGTTGAACTCTACTGCGGAAGGTCATACACACTTACATGCAGTATCTCACTAAAGTGAGTACTGTAGACGGTACCCCCCCCCCCCTCCCCCCCCTCAAAATAAGTCAACACACAGCCATTAATGTCTCGCAACAAAAGTGAGAACACCCGTAAGTGAAAATGTTCAAATTGGGACTAATTAGGCCATTTCACTCCCCGGTGTCATGTGACCCGTTAGCACCACAAGGGAGCAGATGTGTGAAATTTGGTGTTATCGCACTCACACTCTCTCATAACCGGTCACCGGAAGTGCAGTCGACAATTTGAATGCTCTTGCGTATTATAAACACTTTACACGACATGTTTATTATCGATGTATACAAAGTCAGCAACGGTCAGCAATCGAACACAAGTCACGTCCAAGACATATTGAGTCGTGTTGTTCAAGGTTATGTTCTTGTTTTATTTATTTACAGTGTATGGTCCCACAGTGCCTCCAGAGAGTCAAGTACCACCCAGTATCACCGTGCCTCTCGTGGCAGCAGACAACTGTACAGGTTTGGCCACTTTCATGATGACTGGCCATATTTTCTTTTTTTGGGGGACTCGTAACAAGTCTGCATTTCCCTCGTTGAGGTTCGACTTCCTCCCACTTGCCAAAAGCATACCTGCTAGCTTCACGAAAGACTTTAGATCAGTGGTTGTCAAACTTTTTACATCAGGTGCCACCTCAGAAAATACTTAATTCTCCAAGCGCCACCGACATATTAGGCCTCAGAGTCCATAAAAAACAAGGCACAGGTTGTAAAAAGTATATTTAATATCACTGTAGGCCAACTGGAACGTTATGCACAGTCTGAACATTTGTTTGCAGTATTCTTCACGTACCACTAGAGGGAGCCTGCGTACCACAAGTATGACACTTTGAGAATCACTGCTCTCAGATCACGGGTGTCAAACTCAAGGCCCCGGGGGCCAGATCTGGCCCGCCGAATCATATAATATGGCCCTCTAGAGTGTCTTACAAAAATAGCAAATTCGCAAATGGCTTTACTTTTAATAACGTTGAGCTATTGCAAGCATTTTTTTTTTGTTACCAATCTGCGTTTTAAAGTCAATTGCATAATAGTTGAACCATTTTAAAACTACTGTAGTCATCCATCGATTTGTTGTGCATACCGTATGTCATAATTTACATGTACATTTTGAATGACTGTACAGGGGTCCAATCCTTGCGTCTACTCTCGTTCCAGTCACGAATTGCTCCCAGCGTTGTATTGACAACAGCGTCTGCGCTTGTTACGTTGGTTATCGACTCCGACGCGACGGAACAACGTGTGAGGGTGAGTCACGACGTTATTTTCTTTCAATGATTTTATTCATGAGGAGATTTATTTTCATGTTTGCGTGTGATTCCGTTGCCAGATATGAATGAGTGCCTGCTAAATGTTCACGACTGCGTCGCCGGCCAAATGTGTATCAACACACAAGGCTCGTTCCGCTGCCAACGGGAAACCGGCTGCGGCACCGGGTACGAGCTCACGGACAGCAACGACTGCCGAGGTAATGTGTCAGCAAACAACACGGGCATGAATGGCGTGGCGATCTGTGCAACATTCCAGTGTCTTCTTTATTCCAGACATCGATGAATGCGCTTTGAATATTCACAACTGCGGACTGAGCTTCGAGTGTGCCAACAGTGAAGGTTCCTTCCGCTGCTACCCGAAGGAAAAGTGCGCTGAAGGGTTCATTCAAGACGCTGTCGGCAACTGCATCGGTACCTAAGACTTGACTATCATAAAAAAACAAATCTGTGAAAAGGAGTTTGAAATGATGTGTAGTTGCCAGAAGATGGCGGAAAAGCGCTTTAAAATGCAGAGGATCATAAAGCATCAACACCATACGTCAAGCACGTGTTTGACTTCAAGTTTATTAAAAACATCTTGCTGACTGTAAACACTGAATAAAAGCAAGAATTCAAAGAGTCAATGATAAAACTACACTCGAATTAAAGCAGACCTTAAATACCTTCTGCATTTCCCCTGACTCTCGTTTAGACATCAACGAGTGCGTGGCCCACCCGGTTCCGTGCCAGCCCGGCCACACGTGCGTCAACACGCAGGGTTCGTTCGTTTGCCGCAGGAGCACGATCGCGTGCGGACGAGGCTACCACCTGAACGCAGAGGGCACACGCTGCGAAGGTAGGCACCTTTTACCTGTGGCCCCGTTGCGTTTTCGCGCCGTTGGAAATCTCAGTGCCGCAGCTCGGTCTTTCTACGCTGTGCCTCCTGTAGACGTAGACGAATGCCAGACGGGTGAAGTGTGTCGGAACCACGGCTGCGTCAACATGGTGGGAACGTACCGCTGTAACTGCAACAACGGCTTTGTCTTCAACAGCCTCGCCAGGCTCTGCGAAGGTAAAAATAATATTTCATTCCAAACGTGCACAGCTGTCCTGTGTCGTCAATCAGTGGTGGGCATTATCAGTATGTTGACAGTTTTGATGTTTCGTGTAAACGCAGCACTGTAGGAATTTGTTCCTAACACGCTCTTCTTTTCATTTCACAGTGTTTCTCTCGTGTACGCTTGATGTTATATTTTGTCCAATCAGATTTGAGCGTCTGTATGTTGTCATGTCCAGCTAATCTGTCCCGGGGCCTTCAGAATCAGCAGTGCTGGCTGATGTAACTTCAACTATATCAACAATGTGACTTTGTCTTTTTCTTGCCCACGGTCATGTCAGCATTTTTCTGTCCTCTGATTGGTTGGTCAGAGCAAGACATGTTCTAGCCAACTTTGACTCGCAAAAGATATATGCAATTTCATTTTTGAAATCTTTCTGCCATTTATTTAGGGAGTTGTGAGATAAATACAGGATTGGATCTGAACTGCTCCAGTTGTTGGACGTGGCGCAGTCATATTGCGTTTTTTTTTTTTTTTTGGTACCGTATTGATGGTTTCCATATTTGCGATGCGATAGTGGTGGATTAAGTGCCCGCTGAGGGACCAGGAACTCAATGCACAACCCGCCATTGTCTTTAATGCATTTGTCCTCCACTCCCTAGATATCAATGAGTGCAGGTATTATCCCAAGAGGCTATGTGCCCACAAGTGCATAAACACAGAGGGGTCTTACGAGTGCAGCTGCTCCGCTGGTTTCCAACTATCCCTTGATGGCAGGAATTGCGAAGGTGAAATTGAAACCTTTTTGAATTCTTGACTTTTTTACTCTTTGCAAAGAAAGGGTTTTGATTTGACGTGCTTTGGATTGGACCGGAATTAGTTTTTTTCTTCTTCCAGATGTCAACGAGTGTGAGGACAGCCCGTGCAGCCAGGAGTGCGCCAACGTCTACGGCTCCTACCAGTGCTACTGTAACCACGGTTACCAGCTTAGTGACGCTGACGGGATAACATGTGAAGGTGCAGCTTTGACCCACTTGGCACACTCATGCTATTAGTATTGATTTCGGTGGTGAGTGCGTGTGTATTTTCTCATCAACTCCCATGATCCATTGCTCATTCGTGTCAACAACCTACCCGTGTTGACTGTCAGATATCGACGAGTGTGGGCTGCCCACCGGTAGCCAAGTGTGCGCCTACCAATGCTTCAACGCCCCCGGGAGCTTCTACTGCGCCTGTCCGTCCGTGGGGTACACCCTGGCCTCGAATGGGCGCACATGCCAAGGTCATTTTTTAAGAATTAAGGTTGATAAGCGACTAAAATGTGCAATGTATGGACGTCTAACCGTTTGTTTTGCGGGTTCAGATATTGACGAGTGCGCAACCGGGAGCCACTCTTGCGGCGCCACCCAGGCCTGCTTCAACATCCACGGAGGATACCGTTGTTTGGTCTTTGAGTGTCCATCCTACTACCGGCAACAAGCACACGGGTGAGCTCACTGTTTGTCCACCCGCAAGAAGGGTCGCGGGTTCGAATCTGAGCGTTTCTGCATCTGGCGTTTTGCGTGGTCTTCCTCTCTGACTTGCCTGTCGGGTAGGGGTGGGCAAAGTTGCTGTCGGACCACATTAGTGTTTATATCAGACGGATTGCCCAGGTCGTTTGTACATGAGGTTTATTTAAAAAAAGGAAAACATTTTAAACAGTAAATTGTGTCTGTAAAATAATTTATTTTCATGACAAAATAGGAATTCATTCTCATTCATAAATATGATTCATTTGTTATGGTTAATATAATAATAATAATGTAATTAATCATCTCATTATTTATTTAAATTCTGTACATGTTGGATGTATATGTAAACTTTTATTTCATTTGTATTATTTACAGCAAATCATTACCTTTTTTTTAGGAATTGGAATTCATTTGCATATAATGAATTCACTTATTTTAATAAATAGATGTGAAATGTTTATGTAAAGTTGTTTATTTTTTTCCATATTTTGATTATTTGCAACAAATCCTTAAAAATGTTTTGCCCTTTAAAGTTATTATTATAATATAATTCATCCACTGTAGTCAAAGTAAAAAAGTTAAACTATATACGTAAATGATCGAAATGATAAATAATTATCTAATTATTTAATAAAATACATGGTGAATGTCTATGTAACATTTTACTCATATATTATTTCCCAAAAATTAATGTACCAAAGATTTTATGACAATAAATTTAAGTCGTACATTTTTTAATTTAAAAATGTTAGAATGTATCCGTAAAAAAAATATTATTTTACTCATTTTTTTTATTGACGATGAACTAATAAACAAGTTATTTAATTTTTTATGATAAATTTAATTATAATTAAGTGACTAAAAGTTAAATGTATATGTATGTTTTATATTGTTTATTTTCTTAACAGTGAATCAAGTCACTAATTATTTAAGGTACTAAATGAATAAAAACTAAAAAAAATAAAAATAATGACATTTATTTTTACAAACAATATAAAGAAAATAACAAACCGAATGATTTTAATTTACACTTGAAAACATCTTCAAAGGTTCATGTAAAATGTTTTATTTTACTCATGATCTTGTATTATTGGAAAACAATTAGCCAATTGTTTTGTTATTGACAACGAATTAAGCCCCCCAAAAATGTACAAAGATAAATGACTCAGTAGAAACGCTTTCATTTGAAAACCAATTGTAGAAAAAAAAAAGGCAAAACTGTGATAATGTAAATGCTCAGTGGGCGGATTAAGGAACAGAACGGGCCGCGTGTGGGCCGTGGGCGGTGGGCCGTGGGCCGGACTTGACCCGACCCCGCTGGGAGTGAATGTTTGTCTTTCCTCATGTGTCAGCCCTGTGACTGACAGTATGCCGGGATTGGCTCCACTTTCCCTGTGACCCTAAACAGGATAAAGAGTCCAAAAAAAATGAATGGCTCTCAGCATCCCTCCTCCTGTCCCGCCAGCCGTCCCCCATCACCCTTTCATTTCTCCCTTCCAGCCGTTGCAAGCGCGTAACCTGCGAGTTCACGCGGGACCCCGCGTCGTGTATGTCGCTGCCCCTGAGAATCGCCTTCTACAACGTCACGCTCCCGGCCAACACGCCCGTCCCCGCCGACATCTTCCGGATGGGCCCTTCCAAACCTGTGCCCGGTGAAGAAATTAAGCTGAGCATAGCTTCCGGAGACGAGTGGGGCTACTTTGCGGCCCACGGGGGAGTCGTCTCTCTGCGTCGCGCCGTGACCGAGCCTCTGGACTTCTTTTTGACCGTGGAATTGAGACTGACTCGCTTCGGGACTTCAAACCTGTATGTGGCCAAGATAGCCGTGTTTGTCACACAGGTGCTACTGAGCCAGCCCTCAAGAGCGTGGCCATCATAGAAGAAGAACCAAGGCCCATCCTCCATTTATTATTATTTACTCCCACCCTTATATTAGGAAAAAGGGATGCTGCATGAATTCATTTTCTTTTTTTTTTTTTTTTGTGTACCACAGTTATTTTCTACAGAGCGTCAGACATGGTGGAAAAAAATTTAATGGTGTCCACAGTATACATTTAATATGTGCACAAAATGCTAATCTGTGGCCGCGATATCTTTGTCTACTAGCAGTGTAGTGGACGAGTGGGTAGCATGTCTGCCTCACAGTTGAGAGGTGCCAATTTTGGTCTGCAACCATTAATATGTAGTTCACTGGGAAATTAGGGGGAATTCATTTTTTTACAATTTTAAGTGGGGGGGAAAAAATTCCTCAAATAAATAACGGTGTATGAGTGGTTTGCATGTTGCATGTTCAGTTTTTGGTTTGAATCCAACACTTTCCTCCGTGGAGTTTGCATGCTCCCCCCCCCCCCCCAAAAAAAAAAAGTCATCTGTGGTTCATCACAATTTTGGTGTCGGCAAATGTTTTAATGGAGCTGACTCTCATGTATTAGGATTAGTAGTACACTTTTTGACCAATAGAGGGAGCTAGTTAGCTGTTGACTGCTCCATGACTACATGGCCTCTTTCAAGCCCATCTGTGTGGCAGCTTCTCCTTATTGTGTACTTTAAAAAAAAACAATTTTTATGTATATTTGCAATTAAACCGTCAAAAAAGCATGTGAAAATGACCTTTCCACACACATGCATACGGACACACTACCTGTTTCTTCTCTTCAACTTTCCTGTTTCTGAGAACAAGTTTTTCCAGTCATCCTGAGCGGATAGCAGGGAAAATAAGCTCGCCACTGATGTTTTGGGCACCTTGGGGCCACGGCCAGCATCAGCATGGCGACCCAATTAGCGGTGGAACCGCTCATGATGGATTGTGCCTCTGAGTGTCGGTGTCAGATGATTAACACTTAATTTGCCGTAAATGAAGCCTAACCGGCAGTAGGCGCGTCGGTCAGCTGGATAAACGCAAGCGGACACTTTTTATTTTCCAGTGTTCCACTTTCCTGCGAGAGGTTGATTTAAAAAAAAAAAAAAGTAACATAACTGCGGTGATGGTAAATCTTTGGATTGGACACTCCTCCTTGTCAAACTACCACATTAATCATTGAATATGCAACATGACAATAATTACAGTATCTCTGTTTTGAATTCTTATTTTTGGAATGAGGCTTGTTTGAATGTGTATTATTTGACAAAATGTTGACCCTGTGCTCGTGATGTCACTGGATCACATCAGTATAGATTTTTTTTGGCATTAGGAGCCAACCACACAGTCTTTGGCCCCCGGCTCGGTGAACAACTTGGACTCACCTGCTGGCTGGATCTGGTCCCCGTGCACTTTTTTTTTGCGGTTTTGTTTTGAAAGCCCCACTGTATTCACTCGGGTAAGTGTTATTGTAGAGCTGGAGCGTGGGGTTTGGACTCATCCAAAGGCACTCATTTCCTTCGGAAAGGTAGATTGTGAGGGCTATTCAGGTGTTGCCAGGGTCTCCAACAGTGGCTTTTTAATATTGAGGTGTTGAAATCCAGACAAATCCATCCTCTGCAGTCTTTTCACCCTTCTCACGTGTCTCCCACTTGTTTCCTCTCCCCCAATCTCAGATCGCTGAACAAGGACTCGGTCAGCGTGCGTTGCCACAAGGCCTGCCACCCCAACAACTTCGCCTGCATGCAAGACCCTGTCCACATTGTCACCTACAACGTCCTCTCGCTGCCCACCTACAGACACGTTAATCAACCCGAAGGTGAAACGGATGCCGTTTGTATCTTCCTGGCAACGGATCCGATACAATTGTCTCTTTCTTCCCACAGATATAGTTTTTCTGCGGACGTCGATGCGGGTTCAACCCCCCAACAGCAACGTTGACGTCGTCTTTGAAATTCTGACGACAGACAACCACTTCTCATTCGACGTGGTGAAGCGCTATTTTCAGGGTTATGTCATTGGTAAGATCATGATGACAGGGCTCCACTTGAAAATGATCACAATATACCACCTAACAAAAATGTCACAAAAAGTAGGGGACAGTCGTCCCTCGCCATATCGTGATTGATTTGATGCAGTCTCGCTCACATCACGGATTTTTAAATCGGACAAATCTAATTCGAAAGAACGGATTTTTTTGTTGTTGTTGCTATATCAAGGGATTTTGCAGCGATACCTTTTCCACACGGGCTAATGTTACTGCGGTCTCACATAGCAATAAGAATGAGAGGAAAGAGAGAAGAAAAAAAAAAAGATATCGTGCAATGTGCCCTGTTCTGTCCTATTTTCTTCTCGTTGCCTCCTGTCCTGTCATATTCTGTCCTGTTCTATGTGCTGCTCCGTTCTGTCCAATTTTCTACATGTTAAATCCTGCCCCGTCCTGTCTTAATAGCTACTCATTGCAACCTGCCCTGCCCTGTCCGATTTGCTATTCATCACATCCTGTCCTGTCCTGTCCTGTCCTGTCTTCTCCTATTTTCTACCTGTTGCATTCTTTTTTGTCCTGCCCTGTCCTATTTGCACTCATCACATCCCTTCCTCCTCACTATGTAATGTAATGTTATCATATACTCTTAAGACAAACAAACAAACAAACAAACAAACAAAATGTTTAAATGCTAAGAATAAAACATCGAAGTTCAGAAGATTTCAGAACTCAGGGGCTGGATCTATTTGTGTTATGCTGTATAAATCAGGATTGTAAGTCCTCCATGTACAACATACATACTGTATACATATTGCCCGTCTGCCGTTTTCCCCAGGTGTGGTGCGCCAGGTGAGGCCAGTTGCCGGGCCCCGGGACATTGAGCTACAGGTGGCCTTGAACTACATCAAGTCGGGATACGTCTCGCACCGCAACATTGTCGTTATTTACATCGTCATCTCCCAGTTCTGGTTCTGAGCTGTATCGCATATGCGAGGTGACCGTTATTTAAATGTGACTTGAGAACCCCTGAGACGGAGGTAAATCTATATTTATAAAAAGAGAGTGAGATTATCAAAAGAAAAATGAGGGCCTGCGTGAGGTTGGAGTGTGAAGTTATTTTGGCGCCTACCATGGTCACCGTCACTGTAACGGGCTGCTTTAAAGGAAGAATACAATTTATTTAGTCATCAGACAAATCCCAATTGTATGGCCAAATTGCACAGATAGCCATGTATCATTAAGTATTTGCATTGAAACAGTCAAAAAAAAATGCCATGTGAACTACAATGAAATATAGTATCCCCTTCTATATTTTCAACAAATAACATAATGTATGGGTAGCAAAGAGGTCGGTTGGTGGCAGTTATCACCTCTGGGTGCACAATTTCTTTTCATTCTATGCAATGATTGTTGAGCTTTTTCCCTTGGAATTGTGAAGACAAAGGGTCTATTTAATGGTACTATTACAAAAACCAAATACTCAACTCTGTGCACCAAGAATGTTTGGGCAAATGTTATATGTCAGACCAGTGGCGGAGCCAGAATATTTTCAGTGAGGTGGCCAATGTTTTTTTTTTTTTTTTAGATACCCCTTGAAAACCAGTCGCCTGCAGGAATTGCAAATGGAATTTTCCCCGATCTTCCTTGGAGTCTTCTGGCTCTTTAGGAACCAAAGGACAATTGCCGAAACATGAGGGGAGGGGGAGGGGGGGGGGGGGGGCTGAGTTTCAGTCTAGGGTGGCCGTGGCCACCCCTGGCCAACCTCTGGCTCCACTCCTGCAATTTGCATGTTCTATGTATGTTTTAAAGTGTTTTTTCTCAGACAGAAAATGTGTGTATATATATATATATATATATATATATATATATATATATGACTGTGTTGTGTTTTTTTTTGTGAAGTTCAATCTATTTTGTCTAATATAAAAGAATATTGTGCCGTTGTGAGTGGTGATCATTTTTACACTGGATTTCCTCGCAAAACCAGCAAATGTGCAATTAGTTGTGACTATTAAAGACTAATTGTCATTAAATGCGGTGACTGCTTTGTGCTGAGGAGAGCCACCGCATCCTCCCCGGCCTGCAGTTGTAACAGAGGTTCCAAAGTCATCCAAGTCTCACAGAATGTCCTGTTTTCCCTGTAACTTTATACGGGCAGTTTCCTCAACAAACTTCCAGTTTTGTGAGGATATTTCCAGTTATTACCGCTCGCAAGGATGAATAATCAGCTATACAATACTGGAAATGTTTTGTTCTGTAAATAACTCATGTTAAAGATGAAAAATGGCTTGAGGGCGGATACTTTGCCACATATATAATCAACTGATCGGACTTTGACCACCACCGTCGTGCTACACATGGCCAACCAAAACACAGGGGGCAACCATTGAGGGGGAAAATCCTGTCATCTCAACTTCACCACATTGCATGGAAATCTCTGATGCCTGTCATGTGGCAACAACTGTCCCACAACTTGTCTCGAATAAAATTAAAATCTGGACTGCAGACTTTAAACATTGCATTCGGTGAATAGATTTCATGTGTTGAACTTATGTGAATAATTCATAGCCAGTGGGTATCATTTGCCCTTTATTATATGTAATTAGACGTTGCAGAAGTCAAGTTAAGTTAGTCAAATATGAACTCTATTATGTTATATAAGCTGCTCCATTCATTCACCTTCTGTGGCCATTTGTTATCATAGAACATGTATGAAATATGCTCGAAAACACCAGCACATGGTTTGACTCCGCCTCTAACTTTGAATCAACCAATGGGCTTTTAGAGCTACTTCCGCACGGTCTCGGTCGCACAACTCGTATGAAGAAGGTAAACATGGCAGCCGCTACCAACCCCGGTGACATTTCAGCGTCTATCGCGCGTATTTTGAATGAAAAACATCGGCCCGAACACTTGGAGACTCTCAAAACGTTTACAACCGCGTTACGGGAGCAGGAATACAGGTGGGAACAAAGTCGTGTGTTGTTTCGTATTTTGAAACCGGGGGTGTTAGCTTTCCTGCTAAGATAACTGAACTGTCACGCATACAACTGAACTAACCGACTCTATAGCAACTTATTGAATATACTATAAATATACGTATGTATTAGGGTCACCTTATTAAACGAGACGGAAGCTGAGGCAGAATTATTATTATTTTTTTAATTTCGAAGTATGACAGTATAAGTGAGTGTAGTGACCTTATTTAGTGACGTTATCAGTTATCACTAAATGTCGCTGGCGTAGATAGAAGAACAAAGATAGATTATTTGTACAAAGTAAATAATTTCGGAACAATTAGGTGAAATTGGATAATTTCCTGCGACACCTGATGACCCCAGAAACAACCTTAAAAAAAAACCCTCTAAAAACTATTCAAAATAGTGGCCACACGTTTTGGGTTTAGAGTTCATAAACTGCAACATATCTACTCACCATCGGCATCCATGGTAATGCAAAAAAAAATATATATATATAAATTGTGATGTTTTTTTTTTTGGGGTGGGCTGGAATAGTGGAAAGGGAATTAATTTCTGTGGGGAAAATTGATTTTATACGCCAGTGAATTGAGTTATGTGCTTGGTCACAGGCCAAATTGAACTTGTAAGTGGCAATACCACTGTAAATGAAATGTATGCTCACTATTAAGTAATCCAGATTTTTTTTAATTTGCTCAATCTACAGGGATGTTGTGGACGGAGAGGCTTTCTCCGCTCTTCTGAAGGTCTTATCCCGACTGAGCGACGCGCTCCAAGCAGCCAGCGCCACCCATCAGGACCTGAAATCCATCGCCTTGCAGCTGCAGCTCGCCGCCGAGTGCTTCCGGGCCCTGAGGAACTCCTGTGTGCAAAGTGCTCGCAACCAGAGCCTCCTCAGGTAACGTGTACATATAATTCATGTGCTTGTTTTGGTAAGAAGTCACTGTGTTTCTTCTTCCAGGGAACTTGGTTTGATTGATGTTTCAATTCAGCTCCTGACATTCCTTCACGCAACTTTAAAAAGCGGGGATGGCGTCTTTGAGTGTAAGTCATCGATTCCCAATGGGAACTTTTAATAGTACAGTAATCCCCCACTATACTGCAGATTTTTCTATTAAAACGTGTATTTTTCTTTATTTCATTGTGTTTTCAAAATTGTATAAATAATTTGAAATGTGGTTGTATCATGTGGGAGAGGTGTTTTGAGGTTTATTAGGCTTTTGTCTGTGGATTTTCTGTTAAAATACATTTAAAATGTGGGTTTTGATCGGTTTATATGTGTTTGAAGCCTGTGGGGAGGGTCTTTTAAGGCTTTAACTATTATTATTTTTCTTTTTATATGGTCTCGCTATAGCAGATTTTTACCTATCGTGGGCAGGTTTGGAAGTTTTGGTTAATTAACCAAAAATTGTGATTAGCCATAATTAAGTTGTGATTTAACCAGGGGGGTAATTACTTTTACCACACAGGGCAAGGTAACTTTGAATATATATATTTTTTCCCTAATAAATGAAATCACCATGTAAAAACTGAATTTTAACTTCACTTGGGTCATATTTGTCTGATATTTACATGTGTTTGATGATCTGAAACATTAAAGTGGGGGAACTATGCAAAAATCTCAGAATTTAAGAAGGGGGCAATACTTTTTCACGGCACTGTAACTCCCATGATGAACGGGGGCTCACTCATAACCAATTTTCTTCAATTCTCTGTTCTAGCTCTGCGTTGCGGGATCCAGTTTCTTGGTAATCTCGCTGTGGGGAACCAGCTTTGTAAAGATGAAATTTGGCGGCTGAGCTTTCCTGGTCTTCTCTTGTAAGTCACTTTATCAGTACAATATAAGGATGTGCAGTACACACAGGTGGCAAAAGCACTCACAAAAGAGACTGGTAAAAGTTGAAGTACTCTCAGACACAAGTCCAACACAGAAACCTGAAAAACCCACATCGGTACAGGTGTTATATGGTGGTCTAAAGCTGCACTCATCATGCCCAGTAGCAAATACTTTACAGTACATACATAACAATATCATTTCGAAGAGGGAGTACATAAATGCCAAAAAGGCTCATCACAAGTACATTTCTCCACACGGCGAGCAGGCCGCTGCTCAACATAGACGATGAGAAGACGGTGAGCTACGCTTCCATGGTGCTCCACACGTGCCTGGATGAAGCCAAGGTGGAAGAACTGGCCGAGCTGCAGAGCATCCAGCTGGCCCTCAGAGTGATGGAGCTCTGCCGAACCCAACCTGAGCTGGACTGGACGTAAGAGACAATTGGAAGACTTGTCTCTCATTGGAAAGTTTTTTTTTATTTTTATTTTTTTATAAGCGCTGTCTTATTTAACAGGGTTCTTATTGCAACTCAGCATTTTCTGAAGTCTTCAGCTCTGGTTGAAAACATGTACTCTGCAATGTCTCCCAATGAAAGGTAATTTTTTTGTTTTGTTTTCATATTAAAAACAGGCGGCACGGTGCGCGACTGGTTAGAGCGTCTGCCTCACAGTTCTGAGGACCCGGGTTCAATCCCCGGCCCCGCCTGTGTGGAGTTTGCATGTTCTCCCCGTGCCTGCGTGGGTTTTCTCCGGGCACTCCTGTTTCCTCCCACATCCCAAAAACATGCGTGCGAGGTTAATTGACAACTCTAAATTGCCCGTAGGTGTGAATGTGTGCGTGAATGGTTGTTTGTTTCCATGTGCCCTGCGATTGGCTGGCAACCAGTTCAGGGTGTACCCCGCCTCGTGCCCGATGACAGCTGGGATAGGCTCCGGCACGCCCGCGACCCTAGTGAGGAGAAGCGGCTCAGAAAATGGATGGATGGATGGATGGATGGATGGATATTGAAAGCAAGTCCATAGCTGTCAAGTGCATCCCTGCCAAGGTAGCAGCTGACATAACAACACCCAGCTGTAAAGATGAAGATTATCTTCAAAAGGGACTTTACATGCGGACTAAATGCTGAAACACACACACACAAAAGGAATATATTAAAAATGGCGCTATACCCGTGTTGCTGTCGCTACGATCTTTACCAGGGATGTCCAGACTTTTTCCGCTGTGGGCCAGAGACCGAAAAATGGAAGAAAGAGGGTGCCACTTCACCTTTCGTTTATAAAACATGTGAAAACTAATTCAATATGCTGTACTTCAAAATATGCTAAGTTAAGTACAGTATATCCAAGTGAAAAAAAAGCTTGGTGTTACCGGTTCAGTGTTGGTGTGAGATCTTTTAAAATGAAGATATATATTTTTTATACAATTGTCATTCAAAGAAATGTTGTGCCTAATTTTCATCAAACTAAAATAATTGAAAATAACATTTTATATCTTGTGGCATTCAAATATAATTACAATTTTTAAAAAAATCAGGTAAATGTTAACATTTTTACAATAAAATGTTTTTAATATAAAATGCAATATCGTGTTACATTCAAATGTATTTCAATTTTAAAATGTAAAAAAATTGTTCCTATTTTTATTTTAAAAAGTCATGTAAAATAAGTGTGTGATGTCTTGCAACAAAACATGACTATTTTAAATCATAAATAAGAAAAAAGGAATCTTCCTTCTGACATTCAACTTGCTAAATTTTCATTTTTAATAATAATGAAAAAGTAATATTGCACCATCTTTTCACGTTTTAACTTCCTCGTAGACTTTTGATGCAGGCCGTGTTTCATTTTATTATTTGAAAATTTGGCAGGCCAATACAAAACTAGCAGTGAGCTGGACTTTGGACACCCCTGAGCTATGGCTTTAAATATTTTGTATGGTGTATAATCGCCAAACTGGAAAATAAATCAGGAGAAAAAGTACCACCTCTGTATTTTTCAGGCTAACCCTCTTAGAGCTGATCTCTGCCCAGCTAAGTGGCGGCGAGTCAGTGGATAGCGGCATCCCTGCCGGCGTGGCTCGCTTCCTCGCTTCCTCCTTCCAGAAAGGTTGCGGAGCCGTGCTGAGCCTCGCCACTGGCTCTGCCTCGAATGACGAGGTACATCCAATAGAGCCGTGGTTCTTAAACCTTTTACACAAAGTACACATAAAAAAAAAACCATAACCTTCCCCAACCACTGTGTCACGGCAGATTAGTGTGCGGTGAGTGACCATCACGTGCGCTATGGGAAATCATGCAATTTCATGCTTTGTATCTTTGTCTTGAAGACTCATTTGATAAAGCGCTTTGTCGGATTGCAATTCTCAACAGGTCCTGCAGGAGGCGCTGACAGTGATCAGTCTACTTGACGTGCTGTGTGAGATGACCTCACACCAAGGACAGTTCATGTTCCTACAGGACCATCCCGACCTCCTGGTGACCACCATCGGTAAATCAAATCGCACAAACAACAACCTCCCCTGAGAGGCTAGACACCCCCACCCGACTGCTGTCGTAAAGGTGTCATGACGGAAAGCAGATTCCCGCACGCATTCCTGCCTCGTAGTCGATAAAACACAACATTTAAGTGTCTCTCTCCTGTTTCTCATCAGAGCTCCTGACGCAAGTTCACACCATTGGAAAGAGCAGTAAGAACATCTTCAGCTCCGCTCAGAACTTCGACGCCCTGGTCGACGAGGAGAAGGACCCGTCTAGCCAATCTCCCGTCACCAGCTTCAAGGCTCACCTCATCAGGCTCATCGCAAACTTGTGCTACACCCACTCCGCTAACCAGAACAAGGTATTGTGATCCATAGCATACAATTAAAAAAAAAAAAACAACAACAACAACAAAAAACATTTTCAACAGTGCTTTAAATTTGAAACCAGAACCTCAGAACTGTGAGGAAGACATTCGAAGACATTTACTACCATCACCACACTGCCCACGGTGGACATAGTTTATAAAAAAAGAACCTCATCAACCTCATATTGAACAATGAACAATTAGTTCGCTGATTTCAACCAGGAGTCTTCAGCCTTGGTGGAGGTTTGCACTCTCCTACTGCCCGCCACCTCTAATATCTGTGGACCAGCCAGGACACCTCTGATGTTGTTTTAGCGTGACTAACATCACTGTTTGGAGTTTTGTGAACTTTTTGAAAAAATGTTTTGACTGCGTCTTTATCGGTAAAAACGGTTTTCCTTACTACTTGTGTTTTAATGGTCTTCTTGCGTGAGATCCTTCTCAAATGGGAACTTTATTTTTAAGCAAGATTGAAAAGAGAGATGGATGTCCTGTTTTTTTCCCCCAAGTTTTGATCTTCAGTGCGTTATTATTTTACAGCAGAAACGGGCGGCCGCCAACTCAGCTGGACGACAACAGAGAGGAAATGAGTTGATCGACTCTGCTTGTTCCTGTCTTTACAAAGCATGTTCTCGCACTCCCTCCCTCGCTCGCTTGCCCGCCGCTGCCGAGATTTTATCAGTTTGCCTCCATCGCCTGCTGTTGACGTCTCACTCGGCACATCAAGATAAATATTACAGCGGTCTGGAGAGGAGCTGGCCTCTGTGCGTGCCACAATATAGGGCCCAGTCCCATTTAATAGGAAGCGATTGATGGAATGCTTGTGGGATGGACACCCTCAGTTGGCCTCTCTGTAAAATTTATGGATGCTGATCTGCGGCCTGTCAGTGGTCAGAAATCACCCCATATCTGTTTTCACCACGTAAGTTCCAGTAAACCACATTTTACTCCGTTCACCGTTTGGAGAGATTGAAGCATAAGATGTCCTCGCCAAGTGCCGAACTGGGTGCGCATAAAGCTGAAGTCCGGTTGTTGCAGTGGAAAATGCAGAGTGGGGCTGTTTGTTCTCGTCTTGACATCATCAACAGCTTTTTTTTTTTGGTTTCTTTTTTTTTTTTTTTTTTTCTCCCCCCCTCTTTTCTTTTCTTCTCTTTCAACTCGGCTATTAGTTCTGGCGCTCTATTTGGAGAGTAACCGCTGTGACAAGTGGAGGTCAGCAGTAAGCAAATACAATAATTGAGCCTATAGACGCAAATAAATGATAAGAAGCAGATGATGCATTTGTGACAGGCTCAGGCAAACCCACAACTATGCTGCTGCTTTTTTCAATTTTCCCCTCGTAGGTATCATTTGCCTTCAAATAATAACCTGGAATTTTTAAACACGGGCCCATTTTTCTCACTTATTTTAAGAGACAAAAACATTGGTCGCAATTGTAGTGCAGCTAAAAACAATTCAACAGGACATGCAGAAAGTCTCAAATTTGCATCAGGAGAGTATTCACAGCGCTTCACTTTTTCTATGTTTCATTATATTGCAGCCTAAGGCTGGTAATACTTTAGATTTCTTCGTTTTATTACTTTTAATAGGTTTGAAATTTTTTTTTTTTTTTTTTGAGTGTCGCAAGTAGAACCTTGAGGGGGGGAAATTATTGCATTTTGGAATGAGGTTAAGATAAAATGTGGAAAAAGTGTGGTGCTGTGAATATTTCCCACTGCACTGCAAAATAAAAACAGAATTAAAATATGTTTTTTATGATGTAGAACTTTATTATGACAAAAAAAAATTAATAATAATCAAGCTTTAGTTGACTTAAAGGGGCTTTAAGAAATGGGTATTTTGTGCAAAAATATGTCAAAACAGACTCTTTACTAATTAGTTACCCAGAAAGTCACATACACTACTGGAAATCGTACACTTGTTACAATTATTTCCCATTTTTCACAAAAGGAAATGACATTAATTTGCACCTGAATTTATTTCTTCAGGTGCGGGAACTGGAAGGTATCCCCCTCATTCTGGACAACTGCAGAATCGACAGCAACAACCCGTGTATCCTTAGCGAGCAACATGTCAATCATCAAGCAACGATATAGATGCCTTTGACCAGATACCATTCTACTAATGAGTTTTATGCAGTTTTTGAAATGTTTTGCTCAATTCATATTTTTCCTTCTGCTTTAAAATGACATGCCTAATTCTGTAAGACTCTTATTTTAGGCCACCTAAAGTGGGGGGGGAGGGGAAAAATCACGTTGTCTCTCCTTATATAACACTTCCAGTCATCAGCCAGTGGTCTATTTTAGCCATGCGGAACCTCTTCGATCACAATCTGAAGAACCAGGAGCTGCTGGCCTCGATGGAGCGCTGCGGTGACGCAGACTACTCCGCGCTCAAGGACTTGGGCTTTCGTGTGGAGGAGCGGGATGGCACCTTGTTGCTTAGACCCACGAAGAAGGACGTATGAGGTTCTCAAGAGCGACTCTCGACTGGAACACAGGTTTTAAAAATGGGAATAGAATAGTGTAGGAAGGAATCACGTAGTACAGTGCACTTATAGCACTTAAACAATGCTTGAAAGATTCAGTATTAAAAGTATACAGGATTTGCATGGCAGAAAAGTGAGGTTTAGGCTTTAGGACCTCTTCATGCTGCTATCTTTTGGATAAGAGCTGTGCTATAATCCAAAGAATCTAATAGGCTATGTCCATTAGGCAGAGGTCGGCGACTAGAGTGACATGATTTGACAACTAGGTGCTTGCTTGGCTGAAACTTAGATAAGACTAGACATTTTACAATCTGCATTTTCAAGATTGTGTGCGATTTGTTTGGTTTTTGAAAGAGAAGTTATTATTTTATGCAGTGCGCACGAACCTGGCAACTCACCAGTTTGCTGTGATGTGGAGCGAAGAAGCCACTGCGTGAAGCAAGGAGGGAGCTCCGAAGACGTTTGGATTCAAGGATCCTGTTTTTGATAAACGCGGGAACATGGAGTTTTGCAACTCAAAGATAAGAGACACAACAACAATTGCGACACCTAACTGCATCGGTCACTATAAAACCCACAAAGACGGCAAAGCTACGTTAACGTCACAGTTTAGCTAACCGATAGCTGCTCAAACATGATACAGAGACAATACAGAGACAGGCTTTGGAACCATGACAAAACTATGTCAATATGTTAATACAGCTAACTAACACAGATATAGATACTGAATACAGATTCATATGCGACTGAGCAAAATTGTACAACTTAGCCCAAGTAATGACTCGACTCGCTTGGAATTTAGTGGGGACTCGACTCGACTTGATTTTTGCCACAGTAACTTGGGACTTGATGGAAACGTGAAGGTTAAGACTTGAGACTTTATGAGTTGCACATATGTGACTTACTCCCAACTCTGCCATTAGGTAGTAAGTTAAATGCTGAACCCCTATGAGCTTTGAATCATGTAAATAACAAAAAGGTACATATAATCCACTGGCACGATGCTATTTTTCAAAGTTTTAGGCTTTTTGCATTGCAGACAAAGTTACATTCTGTTTAGACTTCATATTACTCTTCCACATGTAATCCAAATCCATTGCACTGTTTGTGGATAAATGCAGGGTTGAAAGGGCTCAAGACATTCAATCTAGCTAATTACTTCTTTCTTCAACCTCACAACAGCTTTTCTTCACTTTGTGAAACAAAATTTAAGTTAACTTTACTCCAGCTTTAGAAAATAGAACCTGTAATTTACTGTTTGTTTCTGGTAACTGGAGGTGAGAAGAGGGGACCAGAGAAGCGTTAGTTTAACAGAATCCCGACCCGATAAGCTGAATAGTCCTGACACTTCAACAATGTGGCGCTTTATGGGCCCGCCTGCGATCTGCCCCACCCTGTTTGCTCTTTCCCATTTTGTTAATGACACGATGCACTGAAACAATCGGTCAGACTCTCCCCTCAATCCGCCGCCATAGTGCGGGGAGCTTACTCGGTTCCGGTCCCCAAAGATTTCAGACAGCTAACAAAACAGCGGTTTACTTGCGCTCGACCGACTTGCTGTAATGCTTTTGAGCCCCACAGGAAAGAGGCTGTCCGAGTCATTCAGCGCTGCCACGGGCGTCTGGTCACCTCCTAACATATTAGCCAGGACCACAACTTCTTGGGTTTCTCATATCAGCGTTTTATACCGTATTGTGTTTGCATCTCCAGCAAAAAAAAAAAAAAAAAAAAAAAAAGAGTTCCTGTTTGGATAAGGCTTAATAAAGACATTTGTTTGCTACCCACAATGTTTTGTAATGACTTTATTGACACCAAGAAAGGCCAGATGCGACAAAAACAAAACACAACAGTCATGAAGAGAAAGCTCAAAATGTATCAGGGAAATATGATCTGGATGAAGTTGCTTTTCCAATGCAATAATTGAAAAACACTGAAATCTGTACCGAAGCTGCGCAATTTACCCTTACAGACTGACTGACTTTCTGAATCATTAACATCATCGTTGATTCATAAAGACTCTGGGCTACACGGTAAAGCGTGGACTATTTACAATTTAGGAATAACAGTATAAACCCCGAATAATTTATAGCTCTCAAATGTGACGCCACAAAGACAATAGTGAAACAATTTTTTTATTAAACACTTTTTCAATGGCGACGTCCTTTCCATTTATAAAGTGCCATGTTCCTCATATAAAAATATACTCTTCATTTTTTTTTTTTTTTTTTTGTGTCAGTTATATAAAGCCTAAATAAACATTATTTAACACATGATGGGTGATGGACCAAAAATAGCTGCAAGGCCCTTTGAGTGGCTCATTCCCCGCCTTTGGTCTGTGTGGTCAAATCACATGCCATCCACCCAGGCGGGCTTAAACCGCGCTGGAAGCGTGGAATTCCGGGTCCGAGCCATTCATGGGAACGTCCACTGTAGCCCGACCTGGTTGCACCACCTCGGTGGCGTTCCGACAGGCCTTGCATGCTTTTCTCAGCCCTTCAAAAACAAAACAATGAACGCAGTCGAGGTGGAAAGTGCTGTTCACACACACACACACACACACTCACACACACAAACACAAAAAAACACACACACGCGAGGTTGGATGCTAAAAACCGAACGAGCGCTAGAAAAGACCCCATGCTTAATCAATAGCTTAAAACGTGAAAGGTTACGAATCATGACAGATTTGGCTGAATAGTTCATCAACACTGAAGACACTGCAGAAGTCCAGTTTGCAACAGCAGATCACGGAAGAGAAGCACAAACTGGTGAGTTGTTGCTGCCATCCTCTAGAGCACAGCTGTGTCAAACTGGTGGCCCGGGGGACAGATCCGGCCCGCCACATCATTTTATGTGGCCCGCGAAAGCAAATCAAAATTGATCATTGTGTTCTGGTGTAATACCATTTGAGTTATTTGCAAGCATTTTTTTTGTTACCAATCCCCCTTTGAAAAGAAACGTAATAGTTGAAACACATGTTTTTATAGGCTTCTGATTTCAAAAGTGGATATTCATCAATGTGTTTTGTATAAAGTATGTAATTACAGTATATGAGGTAATCTTTCATTTATATGGGTTCACAGTTGTAGCGGCCGTCCGAGGGAAGTCATAACTACGATGCGGCCCGTGACAAAAATGTGTTTGACACCCCTGCTCTAGAGGAATGCAAACAAAGTCTAACATAAATTATTTACTTTTAATTTCAGTGTTCAAACAGAATACAGTGTGAGTTATAGTCATTCCTGCTTTTAGCCGATTTAAACTGCAGCACTTCCAGTTAAGCATGTTCCCAATGTCCCTCTCACGATCACATCGTAATATGTTTTTCCTTATGTGTAAGACATCTTTTCCATATTGCTGGTTTCAACTTTGTAAAGATGTAAAGCCTTTACATAACATATCCTTTCTCTTGCAGGAGGTGTTATTTTCACACCTTGCATTTAAGGGAAGTTTACAACTCCTCTCCTAAAGGATGTCAAAATTGTGCAAAATGTTTGAATAAATACTTTGAATAAATCCCATGACCTTTCATTCTCCTTTCTACTTGCAGGTAAAAACTTCGGATTTCTCACTGCAGGTGTTGCACCTGACAACGCAGCACCAGTGGAACTTGCAGTTGCACTGCCAGACCCGCGTGTAGTGGTGTGTGTTGTAACCCCGCCCGCAGCACATCACGTTGCACCCGTACGTGTGCGCGGACGTCCCGTTGCAGAGTCTACCCCGCGTCCCCGTGCTCCCCGTGGCTTTGTCCTCCTCGCAGTAGTTGGGCGAGCGCTCCAGATACACCAGGTCGTTGTCGGTAGGCTTCTGGTAGCCCCGGCCTTCTTTGAGTCGTAGAAAGGAAGGCTGGCGGAGGCGGGAGGCCTGGACTGGCTCGACTTGAACCGCTGTGCCGTAGCGTTCCTTGATCAGGTAACCAATCTCTCTGAACTTTGGCAGGGTGATCCAGCAGGTCTTTGTGGTGCAGGAACCGGAAACGCCGTGGCACTTGCACTCCAGCTTCATCCTCTCTTCGAGGATCTGTTCACAAACACGCTGAATCAGTTCTGCGGACCTTTCAATATTGTCATTGAATTTCATGGGTGGAAGATCACAAAGCACAAATACTAGGTTACTGTACTGATGGTTTCTATAATTGCTGTACTGTAGATTTTTCAGGTATCTGCACTGTCCTTGACTTTCTCCTTTTACTCTCTACATTTGAAAATAGGTATCTGTAGTTTCTACTCCTTACTTTGTCAAAATAGGCTTGTTACGTTTTCAACTTCCGCATGATGACGATACAACTTAAAAAAGACAAATAGAGCGATGGAAATTAGACCGCATTTAAGATCTTTGGGTCTTTATATGGCAGAAAAGACAGGGACAGCAGTGATCAGAACGTGAACCAGGGAGCATTAAGGATGATGATGATGCAAGAGATTCGGAGAGGCAAGATATTCCCAGTCGATGGCCTCATTTAAGACAATTGTTTTATGTTGGCAGCAACAAACGATTCATGGCAAGTGCATTTTGTCACTTATTTTTACCCAAGTACAGGAGTTAAATCAGTACTTTTTAGTTTTGTCTGTGGGTTTGGAACGTAAGCCCTGCGATACATGGGGGATCACGGTACCGCTGTTCGGGTACCAACAGCTGTGGTGTAGCTAGACCAGAGATGGGGACTTGAGTCATTGCGACGTGGACTCGAGTTGAGTCACGTCACTGTTTTGATGACTTGTGACCTGAGAAAAACTAAAAGACTTGAGACTTGACTTGGATTTGGGAGTTAAAGACTGGACTTGACTTGATGAGGTCTTATACACAAGTAGAGGTTAGATAAACTGGCCAATAAGATCATTATCTCATTTTCATCATCTCAGTTCTTGCTTAATGAAGACTAGATACTGCAGGTAAGACTGCATTAATCAGTTAACTTGACTTGGGACTTGAATTAACTTGTCCTATGTGCTGCCATATCAATCTAATCTGCCAAGGGCCTTCCGAATCAGCAGTGCTGGCTGATGTATCTAAAATCTGTATCAGCAATGGGATTGTTTCTTTCACCAATCAGATTTCAAATTCACCTCACAGACCCACAATAACAGCAGCATTATTCTGTTCTCTCATTGGTTGGTCAGAGCAAAAGTGTTCGATGACTAAAAACCATCTGTATTGACTCGCCATTGGAGGCCCTTTGTCAAACTGAGTCGGATGGATTGTGCGCCCAGTACCTTCCGCCCTGCCTCGTTGTTGTGCAGGTTCATCAGGCGCCGGGCGTTCTTCTTGATCTCACGGGCGTCCACGAAGCGGCGCGAGAACTCCACACCGTACTTGACATCGGCCGAGCAGCCCCCCCACTTCCAGCCCTCCTCGCGGTCGTGGTAGCCCTGCTTCTCACGGTCGCAGCCGCATTGGCTCAGGTTTCCCTGGCTGCACGCTGTGGTCACCGCGTGGGCCACACCGGCAGCCGTGATGGCGTACGTGAAGGCCGCCTCCCGGCTACCTGAAGAAAAGGGGGAGAGAACTGATTGAGTTCGATGTTACTTGAAGTCAAATCAACACGGGGTGCTCAGGTCGTTCATTTGGTACCTGGGCCTTCTGTAGGGACTTACACAACTTAATCCACCTCTTCATACTACCAATATCACAACGCAATTATAGAAACCATCAATAATATCGGCCCTCTGTGCCAACTAAATCTGGAGCCGTTCAGAATCTATATCTACTAATAATATGAGGACAAATTTGAAATCTGATTCGTAATAGAAACAGTTTAAGTTACATCGTCAGGCACTATGCATTGAAGAAAAACAAAATAAAATGTGAACAGCCGCGTGTGCTGGAAGTAGTGAAGCCAGGAGAAACGTAAATGTTGGTCAGTGCTTCGAAAAGTGTTTCGGCCAGCAGAGAACACCATGTTGGCCCGAACGGCCCACCTCTGGTGTTACGTAGTCAGTGTGAGGGAGCTATGGACAGCAGTTCTTTCATGCACCACATGCAGAATGTGGCCTCAATTAGAAGACATCATCTGGTTTGCAGTACATGACTCTGTATATAGCACAGACTGTGATGAAGGTTTTTAATTGCCCATGATGCCGTGGGCCACCTAAGCAACGTCATGCCATCACGGATGCTGACTTTTCTGTCTTTATATCGGGAAGCATTTGGATGGTTCTTGTGCCTCTTTAGTCAATGAGGACACGAAAAGCCAAGATTTCCAAAACCAATTTTTGAAACACGGACTCGTCTGACCACAACGGACTTTTCCACTTTGCGTCATCTCAGACAGAGCCCGGGCCCAGAACTCGCTTCTGGATGTTTTTGATATATGGTTTTCCCTTTGCAAGGCAGAGTCTTACTTTTCTTTTTTCTTTTATTTATTTATTTGTACTTTTGTAGATGCAGTAAAGAACTGCATTTGCTTAAAACGGGTTTCCAAAGTCCTTGAACGCCCTCGTAGTAATATCCTTTATGAACTCAAGTCAGTTTCTAAATGTAGTGAGGGAAAGTTGTTCAACATCGGTTTCTCCTTTACGTGGCATGATTTTTATGCATTCTCTGGATATTTTATGGATATTATGGTTTGTCAATGATGGAATCCCCATAAATTCCTGACAATTATTTCTTGAGAAATGTTGTTCTTAGATGATTGGACCCGTTGCCCACATATTGAACCACTGAGCCTTTCAAGGATGCCCCTTTAGACTCCATTATGATACTATGCTCTATTAACAAGTACTTGTGGAGTCTTGCAATCATTCCCAGTTATTTTTCTGGTCCCCTTTTTCTTGTCAAGTGTCCACAACTTCAGGCTGAAGTCATCGACAGTTATGGTTCACTTATTGTCCAAACTTAAGGAAAACACAAGTGACATCTACTGGCTGACCAGAAGAGAGTTTTTTTTTTTTTTCTGGATAAGCCTTCCTGTTATGTTTTATGTGTTTCATCAATGGAATTTCTCACACAGCTTAAATGTCTTGCCGTGTCCGTCTTCGGCGTTCCACATTGTTTTTGCAAGCGATACCACGGTGTTGAAACCCTCTGTGGCCGGGCTTGACTGACACATGCCCATTTCTAAGCATTTTTTCTCGTGTCGCCATTTGAACTGGAGAATAAACACCCATATATTTTATGGCATGCCGAGAGGGGGCGGCAGGGGGGAATTAATTTACTGGCACCACGGTTGGTCGGTGTAATCGGATATCCGCCCGCGCCAATCAGTGTAATGCGTCCTCTCAACAGGCCGCGGTATTAATGCATGGCGTCTCGAGTAGGAGTGATTCTAATGGCTCCCCTCCAACCTGACAAAGTGAAACCATCGGGCCTGTGGTCCCTCGCCCCCCCCATCCATAACTAATAACAAACTCCGAAGTCTTCGCTCATCAGGCTAAATCTGTACAATCCACATATATTGTACAGGGAGCATTTCTCAAGGCATCAGGCGCATGTGATGACCAAACAGCCATCTCCTCTCGCCGTGATTTGTTTGGATTGTACAGCAGCGCATTGTTGCCATCCAGCTGCCGGGCCTGACTTCAATTAGTGGTTAGCGTGATTCAACCCGGCTCTTTTTCAACGCTTAATGAGTTCAAAGGCCCGGTGGTCAAGCAGACGAAGTGGTACAGATGGTACATTAGTGCCGTTTCAGTTGACGTTCTTGAGCATTTGCTGGTGAAACAAAACCGTGACTTGTCACTTATGCTCATTTAGGTTTGAACAATCCATATATAAACTGAGGTGGCGTAAGTATTCGCACTCTGTACTTAAACAACACGTGTTTGAAGATATCGATCAAGTGTCATCAGTCTTTTTGACATCTGCGGAGGTTTAAAAAAAGTAACGAGCCGAGTTTGACGAAGGAGTAGAGAGTACGGATATCTGTTTTCAAATAGAATGTAAAAGTCAAAAAGTCTTTTGAAAAAAGTGTAGCTCCCTTAAAAATCCATTTCGATACAGTACCATATTGTACTTTGTTACTTCTCACCACTGTGTATCAGCAATATACAGTACAGGATAAGGTTATTAACATGGAGTCTCCATAGAGAGTACAAGCTGGGTCCAAAGTGTAGTATTTGCTGCGTTTACACGCCACAAAGTGAAAGGAGACATTTCCTTTTGACAAAAGAAGGAAAGGGATCCAGATGTCTGTCTCTGTGGAACAAAGTGATTGCTCCCAGAGCTGTGAGATTAAACGTGGGTCCAAACCCGCAGCACGACCGCAACAAAACATTGCACATCACAATACAATTTATATAAGGGTCTCGCAATGAGGAGCCGACAAGCTTCTGTGGGACGTCGAGTGGACTCAAACCCGTTTGACGTAAAGATGTAGTGGGCTCCATGCAGGGGGGGAAACATTGCTTAGACAAGTTTTACAACTCTGCAAGGACATTATGAGATCAGGGGCTCATTCAAACATATTGGGATTGCCTTTCTTTTAGGATGGAGTCTGGAAAACGGTGCATACAGTTCCCTTTAAATCCTGTCATTTACTCTATGGGGTCTTTTAGTACTTTTAGGGGTACACAATATTTTATCGCAGCGGTTGTACACCCTTTGAACAGCTGGAGAGCATACCTGTACCCCATTTGGTCCTGGTAAAAGGTGTATATATACACACACACACACCTGTGAATCCAGCTCTTTGGGGTACATTCATACTTTAAGGGGTAAACAATATTTTAGCTTTGGGGTTGTACACCCTCAAAGGTACTGCTTCTGTACTACTTTTCCATCTTGAGGACATAACTGTACCCCTTTTGGTCTTGAGATACATACCTGTGAATCCAGCTCTTCGGGGTACAGTGCAGATTGTACTTTTTAGGGGTAAACTGTGTATTTTTACTCGGCTACTATGCATTCGAAGGAACTGCGTCTGGACCAATAGAGCTCGACTTCCATCACGGGGACAAGTTGCATAGTTACCTTTGGATCCAAGAATTTTCTCAATGGGGTATTATCAGATTGGACCTTTTGGGGGGTGTACAATGTCTTGTGACTTGGGTAGTACCCTCAAAGGTACTCGTTTGGTACCCTTGACAATGGAATTATGGATAGTATACCCCTGGCATCTGAAAGGTCCAAACTTTTAACTTGAATTGTCCCGATTCGTTTCCCATTTTATGGCTTTTTAAGGGACAGAAACAACTCATCTGAGTGTTCAAATGTATATACGGTACTGGAGCAAAACCTTTATCAACAATCAATACTGAGTTGCAAACGGACTGACCTACTCTCAGCTCTTGTCCGAAGACCGTCCTCTCGCCCAGGGCCGAGCAGTTCCAGCGGCCGTAGCGGAACTGGTACTGGCACTCGTTGATGCCCAACTGGGCGCCTTCCCCGATGACGATGATGGCGTCCGGGCGGCTCTGACAGAGGGCCCGCTGGCGCGGCGCCAGGCCCGGTATCTTGTTGCAGATAATGTTGGCACCTAGAGCTACCACGGATGACAACGTCCTGTATGCAGACAAGAGACCTGCAGGTTAATTTACGGGTCAGAACCATATGTACTTCTGATAGAAATGGTTATAGATTTGACCATATTCATTATCGCGGTTGTAGTTTGCTGTGGTGTAAGAACTGCACAAAATAAGGTCACCAAAAAATGTGAGTGGTTCTCAAACTGGGGTCCCCGGATCACCGAGCATCCACGAACCATAGCTTGGGGGTCTTTACATACATACACTCCAACTTATTTGACCAATTAAAAGATTTTATATGATTGTGACGGATCATGACATCCCGGCATGAATAACATTCTTTTTAACGTTTTTATTGGAACGAAGGGTGTCTTTTTCTCCCTCGAAAACTTTTCAACCCAAAAATATTTTCGAGAGTCAAAGGTGTAATATTATAAAAGTAAAGTTGTATTTTTGAAATTCACTTCACACAAAGTATGACTTTCTTGCCTCAAAAATAACGATTTTCCCTCAATATAAACATTTGCTCTTATAAAGATTACTTTTCCTGAACAAAATAACTTTATTCTCATAACATTAGAACTTCTTTTTTTCTAAAAAATAAAATAAATAATAATCATATTTTTTTCATAATTTTATGGCTTCCCCCCCCCCTTGACAAATCGTATTTCGGCATTATGGCATTGAGGGGCACACACAGGAGAGGTCCTTGGAAAACTTTGAGAGCCCCTGTTATGCACCACTAAAAAGTACATTAATGAGGGTTATTATTATCGCCAGTCAATCAGCTAATTTAGCTTGCATGTCAATAAAAGACAACTCAGAATGTAATGTTGAACATAGGGCAAACTAGTTAATAACGGTACACGTCTATGGAAACATCACACATATTCTGTGATTCCTTTGTGGTCTAACGTAAGATTTGTCTGACTAGATATTCCAAGTCACATTCACCCCCCCCCGCCCCCATTTCTAAAAATATTCAGTCTCACCAAAGAGGAAGCCAAACAAGTCAGTGTGGAAATAAACCAGGGCACTTTACTTCCTTGTGTTCAGCACCTGCGTCCTCGCTTGGATCGCCGTGCGTAATCGTTGTGTAAAAGTGATGTGATCCAAGGCTGTCGGGGTGGTCAAAGTGAGGAGAAGGAGCAGCGAGAGAGGGTAGGGGGACGTACAGGTAGCTACCGCTGGTGAGGATGAGGAAGATCTGCGGGTAGTAGACGGACAGCAGCGCGCTGCGAGACGAGTTGATGAGCATGGTTGCGCATTGAACGCAACTTGATCTTCTCTCCTTATTAAAAACAAACAAAAACAAAAAACAATAACACACACACAAATCCTTTTATAAACGTCCAGGTTGGTCTTGGATTTAAGGCTTGCCCGTCGGTGCTCCAGCTCCGAGCTCCACTGGCTGTGCGCCGAGGGTGAGCCGCTGCATCCCGAGGCCGAAGTGCGCGCTCCTACCTGGCCTGCGAGAGTGCGGGGGTGGGCGTGGTGCGGGTGTGGGTCGTTGGGTGGGTGGGTCGGTTTGTGCGCTTCCACAAAGTGGCGCTGTGGGTCTTTGCGAGGGTGAGCAGAGGGATGGGGCTGCACATCCTTTAGCCCCCACCCCACTCCACCCACCCGGCCTACGCCTTCATAGGACCCTACGCAAAATTGTATTTGGGGCATCCTCTATATCTGCCAATAATATTGAAGATTGATCAGTCATTGTTGAATTTCTGCTTGACGAGTATAATAATTCTCAAAAGCGGGCGAGGGTTGATTTACACGACATTCCAGGTGATAAGTGAGATATAGGCCAGTGGTTGGCAAACATTTGACATCCTCAAGGTACCACCATCATGTCCAACGTTAAAATACAATAGCGTAGTAGGCCTAAGTGTTCATCAAAAACCAAAGCTGTGCTTTTAGTTCATGCTCATAGGTTTATGCTTATGCTTATGCTCACAGGTGTGCTGGAGATGATCCCAGTTGATTTTGTGCAAGAGGCAGGGTACACCCTGGACTTTTCACCAGCCAATATAGACAAGCAAGCAAGAAGAGTGAATTTAAAAAAAATAATAATCATAACAAAAAAAATCTTGATAACCTGAAACCCTTTTTTTGTAGAATACTTGATGCGGCTCGTAAAATATTACTGAAGTGTTCAACTAAAATGTACATACAGTAAGTTAAAAATTGCACCTAAATCAATGTTTAAAAACAAACAGTTCTTAAAGCCAAGTGTTTTAGATGTAAAAGTTAAATACGACTGACCTGTATGTAACAAATTTACTCTATCCATCCATTTGGATGAAAAAAAAAAAAATACTACTGAGCTGTATTAATATAACTTGGACATGATTTCATGAAAAACTCTCAAATGTCAAGCAAATACTGTACTGGGCGTAAATAGTAATGTAACTGAACAAACCTGAAACAAGCTGAAAAAAGGGTTAACAAAAATAAAGTACGACTCTCAGATTCGTTTGAGTGGTAATTTTCCTTCATTTTTCTCACATATTGCTTTTTGAACCTTATATTTTCCTTGTTGTCTTCAGCAAAGAGTTGAGAGGTCACCGTTTGTGCTGTCCTGGCCTCGGATGTTCAGCTCATCAGCATCTTTGCGCCCTCGCGTGGTAGCAAAGGGGAAACCATCTCCAGCTTGAAACCCAGGTAAACTTTGCGTGCGATGTCTTCAGGGCGCAATCGTGTGTGTAATTAGAGAGTGAAATGTGTTTATCAACACAAAAAGGGGTATTTATTGCCATCTTCCTTCTTGAGCGTGTTCGCTGTGTGACTGTTAAGTAAACAATGAGCGGGGAGGGTTGTGTTCAGTTCCTCAGAAGCTTCAAAGGATGAGCTATTTTAATTAGTTTGCTTCACAAGTGGACAAAGTACATATTTTATCCGTCACCCTCTTTCATTCCGGGGACTGTACTTTGAAATCTTTTAAACCGCAGGGCGATCGTTTTTAAATAAATCCTGATTCCAAATATGATGTGAGACGCCCCCGGAGGAAAGGAGCCCTTTAATTCCAATTGATTGAGAATGTAAACAGAATGAAACTCCAGTTTATTCTTTGAAAAGATTGGCTAGAGGCTCATATGCCCGTTTTGAAAAATCTCCAATCAGATGTGCAGAGGCCGGACACTGAATCCTGTGTGACTTTCACTCCGAGTGACCCTCGTAACCACACGTTCGAAACGCCAAGATAGCTCTTAATAATGTGTGTTAAAGTCTTGGCAGTTGGGCTGCGATATCTGTTTCTTTTCACATTTCTACACGAGAAGTTGAGTTTCGGGGCCCGTTGGACTGGGAACAAGTCTGCCGCCAAGCAGGATATCAAATCAGGGATGTGAGTCGCCATAAAGCCTAAATGAGTTCATGTCTATCGAGGGAGTTGACAGAAGAGACATCATCTGCTTGGTTACGGCGATTGACAAGGCGAGAGGCCAAGCGAGGGAAGCATTGATCTGGTCATAAAACTGTTTTACGGTACTTTGGGCCTTTGGATGTACACTGAACCCTCATTAATTGCGGGCGATACGTTCCAGACCCACATGCCAAAAAGAGACTTCATGCTGTTTATTGCAACTCCCAGTTGAAGTTTACAGTCAGACTAAACATAAAATGAACAGAATTACACATTATTTAAAACAACCACTTTGCCTTCATGTGAACAAACAAGGCAAAATGCCAGAGACGTGCTAATGAATCGCATCGGTGTCGTGGTGTTATAACCCTTGAAACAGATTATATTTGAACACAAATGATGACGAAACACACGTGGACAGACAATATGTATTCTTTATCCTTTGTGATTCAAAAGTAAAACTCTTCGTTCTATTTAATTATGTCACGACTGTACGCTATTATAAAGTACAATATTATAGAGTTCTATTTTTCTGCTTTTGGAAGGCTGGAACAGATTAATGGCATTTCCATAATTTGAGATACTTGTGTTTTGATTTGCGAGCGTGGTCACGGAACGAATGAAACTTGTATCTCAATGCACCATGTATTCCTTTGCGCTCGTTCTCACTCTCTCGCGTGCACACTTCTCAGAGGCAAAGCGTGCTTCCATGGTTGTATATTTGTCACTCCCAGATTAAGTTTTCTGTAAAATGAACACATAGACAAAAGAGAATGCAACATTGTATATTTAAACACTAAAATAGTCAATCAAACCATATGCAGTCATTTCTTCTGACAAAAGTCTGCTAGCTTAATGCTACCGAAATGAAAAACACCATGGATTGTCTCACAAAAATGATCGCACCGGGCAAACTCACCATTAGGGAAGCACCAGAAATATTCTGGGACCATCAGATTTCCAGGGGCCCCCGAATGTCTCATAAAAACAGATGAATAGTTCTCTTCAATTTAAAGTTATTCTTGTTTTCGTCTTAAATCACACGATTAAAAAAAAGATCAAAATTCTTCATGGAGCATGACTGTTTCTGGTGGTAAATTGCTTTTGTCAATGGAAATCGGCGAAAAGGATTCTGCTCATGTCTGTTCCGAAGTAGTACCTTCATAGTTGAATGGGTAGTTCTTCCACACCAAACTCGTCCAAGCTTGCCTTGCCTTTTCGAAACTGCCCCTCAACGTTAGAAGCATAGAATTGTCCTAGATGTCCGAAATTAATTTATCTGTGGTTTTTCTTCTAGGGCCCAATCGATTAATCGGCCATATAATTTAATCGGCTGATATTAGCCCTTTTCAAATCGACACAAAAATTGGCCAATGTCTTCCTTTTTTTTTGTTTTTGTTTTAACACTTCAATATAAGACAAAGATAATTGCATTCAAACAAACAATAAAAAAATAAAATAAAATTGGCAACATTTGTGTGATCTCAACGCATTTTTTATATTTTTCTCTCTGGTGTAAAGTTAAACAAATACTAAAGGACAAAGTATTATATAACAGTAATTGATATTCTTATTGTTGTAAGTATAAAGGGACAAAAACATAACTTATTCTTCCAAATATCGGAGCCGGCATCGGCCTCAAAAGATCCATATCAGTCGGGCCGTAGTTTTTTTGTTAATTTTTTTTCTCGGGAATATTTGACTGTGCACGTTATGAACGCAAAACTCACATCGTCACCCCTCTCCTTGTGCTTGAATCTACCGAATAGAGCAGCAAAATGCAAATTGTGTGGAATATTTGTCAGGAAGAAAAAAAAAAAAAAAAAAAAAGGAATCGGGATATAATTGGCTGTCGAATGTGAGCTACATAAATCAGTGGAAATATTACTCTGTCATGGAGTGAAGATGACATGAAGAGCCGCTTAATGCGCCTCGGACCTCATTTAGCAGTCAAACGCAAGTTGTAAGAACACTTGTTCCCATTGATATTGCCAAGGCTGTCTTTAAATACAGCTGTAGCCATGACGTGCACAATTATACCTCCTGTACGAAGGAGTCAGAGGCTTAAATCGGGCGCCAGGGATGTGTCAGCGTGAAGAGTGTTTAACCTTATTTAATAGGAAAATCTTGGCATTTTCTTTAAACAGGTTCAACCTTCCTGCAGATTCAGGCTCATGCAGTCAGTCAGAGATGTAATATACACGCCACTGTGTCACCCTGAGAGGTCCTGAATACTGTATTACCTTATTTAGCTCCATAAAGGGGGCAAAATCTGAGGAAACAGCTGGACACCACTGCAAACTGAAGTGTCAATCAAAACTGAGCTTTATTATCTTTGTAATGGCAGCTTTTATAGTGGAACGCATTACAGTACATTGCGCACATATTGCAGTGAGAATTAGAGATATTTGTTGCGCAAGACCTCGACACACAGTGTTTTATGTCAAAGCTAAAACTAAACTACATTGAATCTACTCACAGTAGAAGTTTGATTTGAAAGCAAGCAACCTCAGAAATTGATTCCAGAAGAAAAACGTTGAGAAAAGTTGTTGTCTCTGAGGCGTCGTGATCCTCTCTTGAAGGCGGATGAAAGCCCTCAGTGCATAAATGTCACCAGAAGTTATTTATTTATTATAATTTTTTTCTCTCTCTGCAAATGCTTTTTATTTATGTTCTCAGTGGATGTGGGGTCGTAAACATGTTGCAGATGTGGAGGAAGTGAATGCACTACATGACAATGAAGCCTCTTGAGAACACCATGATCATAAAAGCAGACAATATTTCAAAAGTGAGTTATTATTTAAACAGTATTTTTTTTGGGGGGGGGGGGGGGGTGCGATTTGGCACTTGCGCTATTCCTTTTGGACAGATTTTCATTTTAACAATGGTCAGATGGCTCAGGACATTTGTAGATGAGGTTAAAAAAAAAAAGTTGCAGACATGTAAAACTGGTTCAATATTTTACAGAATTTTTTGTACTCATTTATTTTTAATTAAATAACCAATTATTTAAAATAAAAAAGTTAGATGTATTTTTTTTAGAATGGAAAGATGGACCAGGTCATGAATAGATGAGGTAGTTTATATAAAATACTGTAAGTGTAATAGTGTTTTTAGAATTAATTCTCATTTTAAATTTTATTATTAAGTATAATTAATGAACCATTAGCTTATATACATGTATGTGCACCTTTTTGTTTTTACTAATGTTTTTATTATTTACAATACAATTGACGAAGCAAAAATTAAACAAGAATTCAACCAAAAGAAATCGAAGAATAGGAAATACATTTGAACTCACCAACGAATGCATCATGTGCAACACATATTATGGGACTTTTGATCATGTAACTGCTCGGTGAACGAGGTTAAAGAATTGTACTGCGTGCTTGAATATTAATTCCCAAATGGCTCTTCTGATTTCAGCCTTGGAAAAGGTGGAATCTGACTGCAACCGTCACATTTCAGCACACCAGCAATGTGAGTAACTCCGAGATCCTCAAGGGGGCTCTTCACCCCCACGTTTCATGTGGTGCACCAAGCAAAGCTGTACAGCAGCCCATCGAGCCGCAGCAGCGGTTCCACCGTTTTGGTTCCTACAGCCCAGATTGTGCCTTTTGCTCCAGGAAGCCCAGGGCATCCCATGGTCTTTCGTATCTCTCACTGTTGTGTGCACACACAAACTTTTGTAAACCCCTCCAGTCTTCCTCGTGGATGTTAAAGAGACACTGCGATCATGAATTCATACCGCCATGGATTAAAAGCTGCCAAAGACATGACATCATGCACAAAAGAGAGTGTGTGTAAACAGACAGTCAACATGGAATGTAACCAATTATATTTGGTCAAGTACTCAGGTAAATATTTGAGGGAGATAATCAATAATTCACCACATTGCTGAATACAGAACGGAAGAAAACATGTTGTTTTTCCACAAATGACAATTTCAAACAGTGTAACAACCACAAAGGACAATGTAGTGCTATATGTGCCGTCTATCACTATTTCCCAACCTTTATTTAGACATACATTATATGAAAAAATAATAATAATAATTCCAAAACGTGACTTGCTGAAATAATGAGAATCTTGTTTCAATTTAATCACAAGTTTACTGACTCAGTGGACCGATTTAGTTGAACGCGAAGCTTGAATTCTGCTGTACGAATGGCAACAGGCGGATCCACAGGCTAATTGTACCTTCTTCCATTTAGTGGAAGGGCATTTGACTGTTTTGCCTGACACTATACGTCACTGGCACAGATACAGTAGATAGTAAATAAATACTGTTATCATTTTTAGACCAAGTAAGTGAAAGTGGATCATTTGGAGGTCGGGTGGGAATCAGGTGGATGCACAAGTTAACTATACCTTCTGCCATTTAGTTGAAGAGCATGTCATTGTTTTTCCTGTCCCTATAGGTTGCTGGCATAGATGGACGGACAAAGATACATCATTTGTAGTCAAATAAACCACTTCGGGAGCAGTTAAGTGAATTTGGATTATTCAGAGGTTGGTTGTGAATCGGGTCATCTGTGCCATCTGTCATTTAGTGGAAAAGCATTACATTGTTTTGCCTCTCACTATAAGTCACTGGCATGAATAGATAAAAAAAGATACATTATTTGTAGTTCATAAATGTTTGGCCCAATGAAGTGAAACTGGATTATTTCGAGGTTGGTTGGGAATGAATTGATCTTGCTTTGCTAAAAACCGAGGACTCTCATGTGACACGTTTCACTGAAAGGGTGTACACACTTAATGCATGTGATGAAAATGAAATCAGCTACATTCAAGCCAATGGTGCATCATTTGCCACTGCATGGACACTTCGACAAGATGAGTTACATAAATGCATATTATAGCCCATTTTATGGTCTAAGTATGTGAATCGACTGACAGCGTAATTCCAATCCCATCTTCATTCAAGACCCCCCAAATTAAGACGACGCTTTTTCTTGATAGTTGCATAGATGGTCAATTTATAGTTTATTTGAGTTTATTTAATGTACTGTGTTAGTTTAATTGCATCCATTTGCAACTTCACCGTGGCTGTTTTTTTATCCGGTGCAGCCTCATTTGATCTGTTTGTAATTTGCATGGGAGACAATTGCGCCGGGGGGCTCTTTGGAATGAAATAATGATGCACTTCTGAAAGTTTCTGTTCTTTTTGAAAACTCAAACCAATCACAAAAGGAAGAAAACTGAGTCACATCGTGTTTGTGCTGACCTTGCTGATTGTGTTTGCTTTCAATCACACGGGTCAGGACGCGGGGCAGGCCCCATGGATCATTTACTTTAATGGCCGCTTCCTCCCTGCTCACAAGCATGCGGCATATGGAAATGTAACATTATTTACTTGACATGATGCAAAAGTGATAGGCAGGGCTTGAAAAGGGAACGTTTGTGCAGATAGGCTGAGGTGATGGCGACAAAAGCGGAGGGAAGGTTTCGTCTAATTTTGTGCCCTGTTGGGACGACAGATGTGCGGATGATGTCATGTCGAAAGTGGATCGAGCGGGAGGGCGGAGCGAACAAAGCGCGGGAGGACAGCCGGATGAGGAGGAGCCTCGATCCCACAGTGGGACTGGAGGGGAGGAAGAAGGGAGGGGAGCGAGGTAGCCGCACAGCCTCCATTGCTGTCACGTGACCATTTCGTAAGATGGAACCCGGCTTCCAAAGTACCTTCAACTGCCATTTCCAAATGTCCAAAACAAAAGATTTCGCTGTTCTTTGAGCTGCGGAGACAACACATGTGCTGAAGTGTTTGTTTATTTAGTTATTTTTTAATTTATTTATTTATTTTTGATTTGTTTTTTTTCTCTCGTCGTCGCAGGACCTCTCACAAAGCGCATCCTTTCCAAACCGCACAGGCCGTTGGAGCTATAATTTACTTAGCGCAGTCATTGCTGAAGTTTACCCTCCCATGCTGGGAGGGGCCGGCAGCATAAGAACCCAATTGTTCTTGTGGTCTGTAGTGACAATGGCTGCTTGTGGTCCTCCAGGGGGAGAGACGGGAGAGGGGGCGAAGGGAAGAAGGGAAGGGAGAAAGGAGAGCTATGCCATCCAAGTCATTTGTACTATTGACTCTCACAGACACACGGTTACAATCCATGGGCGGGATGCTGTTTTATGGAAGTTTATCTGTGCCAAGCAGCACCAATGTCCGCAGTGGTGGGCCTTTCATTTGTTACCTGGGCCTTCAGTGGAGACATACCCGACTTGCTCCACCTCTTAATACAAGCATTATCACGTTGCAATCAAAGAAACATGCAAAAAACACAATATAACGGGATGCAACTGTGCCGTATGCATCATCTGCAGCCGATCAGAATCAACATTTATCGAACAGGGCGACAAAAACATAAAACATTAAATCACTAGAGATGCTGATGAATAAATATATTCATGTTTGCAGATTGCACCGGGTGTGTTTTGCTAGTCAAACTAGTCAAACGCTTTGAGCAACCAATCAGAAGACGGAACGTTGCTGACGTCATTGTGGGCCAGCAAGCTGGCCCTCTGAAATCTCAGTGGCTAGGAAAACAGTCCCATGGCTGATATAGCTTGTTACACTGGTCAGCACTACTGATTCTGAAGGCCTTGAGCAGATGAGATTGACACGGCAGCACTTGGAGGCTGTAATCTGATTGGACAAAAAATAAATAAAAAAATCGAACGTACAAATACAGGTAGCAGTGAAACCAAGAGAAAAGTTACGAAGTGAAAAGAATAGACTGTTGGGAATAAATTATTTTCTCGAGGTACTTCCTCCCACATTCCAAAAACATACATGTTCGGTTCATTGAAGACTAAATTGTCCCTAGGTGTGTATGTGAATGGTCCTTTGTCTGTACAGTGCTGTGAAAAACTATTTGCCCACTTTTCAAATTCTTTTTTTTTTTTTTTTTATCTCCCCAATTTAATGTTCAAGATCATCAAACTAATGTAAATATCAAAGATAACCCAAATAAACACAAAATGCAGTCTTTAATTGGTGATTTTATTTATGAAGGGGGAACAAACTATTCAAAGCTACCTGGCCCTGTGTGAAAAAGTAATTGTTCCTCTTGTTAAATCATGAATTCACTCTGCTTATTCACATCTTTTGGAAAACTGAGTTCAGTTTCACTGCGCACACTCTCGACATATTCAGTCAAGAAATCACTTCAATAGAACCTGTCTGACTAAATGAAGTCAGCCAAAAGAGCTAAAAAAAACTGCAACAAAATGCCTCGATCCAAAGAAATTCAAGAACAGATAAGAAATAAAGTAACTGATCAGTCTGGAAAGTCTTACAAAGTACATTTCTAAAGCTTTAGGACTCGAGTGAACCACCGTGAGAGCTATTATCCACAAATGGAGAGAACATGGAACATGGCCACTTGAGCATCAGTAGAACAATGAAGCTCAATGTGCACACTCACGCAGGAGCCGCTGTTGGCCACAGCTCACCCCCAGACACTCGCACACAGACTCACCATAGCTTGGACAGCCGGCCAACCTCCCTCCAACTTGCCAACATCAAATGCCACCAGAGGTGGGGCCTGGTGCCCACCTCTTGTAGGCACATAACGAACCCACAGACACTCCAATACTTGCAGTATTTTCGATACTCTTTATGCTTGCAATTTTACGTGTATTGTTTTATTGTTAATTTGTGTTTGAAGCATGTGGGAGGAGTGTAACTATATAAATAGATTTTAAAAACTTGTTATATGATCGCTCATTGTCCCTGTATTCAGTTTTTTAAAAAGTATTCAGTTTTTTTTGTTTTTTTTTATTGAGTTCAACATATAAAAATTTGAAAAATAAAATTATTGAACAAAATCAATTTGTAGGAAATGCAACATTTCGACAAATTCTGTATTAAAAATAAACTAATAAAAAACATTTCAATTAAAAGGTAAACTTTGATGGCAGCAAAATACCACAAGAGGTGTAAAACTAACTTTTTGAACCATCAAAATATAAGTTCAAAAAAATTGTTAAGAAAAATAAACACACCAAAAATTTCAACAACGTTCACCAAAAGAATAACATCTAAATACAAACATAAATGGCACAAAAATAGCACAAGACGACAGCCAGAGAGAAGCAATCAAACCTTTCGTAATTCATCCAATATCCAGCCAATCGAGTTATGCTCCATTGATATGTGACGCTGACACTGCAAGGATAGGTCGACCTTTGTAAATCTGTGTTGGAAATTTAAACTCAAGAGGGCACAGATATACTTCCATACTGCTTTGCCAACCGTCTCCAAGCATCCAGACATGACCGGTTAGATCCGTCTTGACCAACTTTCAAGTTGATCATGGTCAAGGGGTCGGTGTGACCGCACAAGCCTCACAGATGGCATTTTTACTGAATTTCCTTGCCAGGATGTCGCCTGCATAAATGCAGCCATTCCTGGCATTGTGCGATTGAACCACACTGAGAGGCATTGTGCTGTTATGGGCCCATTGCAGGAAGGTGCATGCAAAGAAAGAGCACCCCTCTGTGTGTCTCTAAGCTTTGAGGTCAAGTGCAAAGCGGCACAGTCATTGATTTACTGAACACGTGGCAGCCTCACACCGAAAGTCATCCAAAAACAAGGGTGACAAAGAGCACCTTGATTTTAATTTGCATGATATTTCGTGCGTGATAGGGCCGGACCGTGGAAAATGTGTGATTTGTAGTCACAAAATATTTGTTCCCCTTCGCTCGTAGAAAAAGAAAAAAAAACAGTGACTTTGAGTTTTTTTTCTCCTGATACCAAAAAAGGATTTCAAACTGTTTTTCCCGAGGATTATTGTGCATCAACTTCCACAGAAATAATACAAATATATATTTTTTTCTTTGCAGGTATTTTGAAAATAAGTGCTTCATGGAAAAAAATGGAAAAACATGTACAGTGCTGTTCAAAAGTTTAGGCTCACTTAGAAACATCCTTATTTTTTGAAAGAAAAGCACTCGTGCATATGTACAGTAGATATAATATAGATCTACACTACCATTCAAACGTTAGGGGTCACTTAGAAATCTTTTTAAAAAAAAGTACATTTTTTCAATGAAAAAAAAACAATCAGAAATACAGTACAGACATTGTTAATGTATAAAAAAATGCGTATCTTTAAAAACATTTTTTTTTTAAAAAAAAAGGATATTTCGAAGTGAGCCGCAAACTTTTCAACAGTATATACAATGGTGTGGTTTTATGGAAAACATGAACTTTTCTTAGTGATCTCAAACCTTTGTGTCTGTAAACATGGTCCTTAATAAATTAACATTTTTAAATCTTCCACAATTCAAGATCTTGAAATGCGCCATCAAACTGTATGGTTCGGCTGGCTCAGCTCTTTTCTCACGTAGAGTTGTACAGGGGGAGGCAAGGCGACCTCAGCAAAATATTCGCGGCTTAGACGCACATACCTTGGGTCAAAAAGTTTCCAACATGTCGACAAATCACTGCTTTTGCAATTTATAAAGGAGGGGGTCAAAAAATTCGCTAACTTGGCAATACTGACTCTGATTTTGTGAACGAGCTCCCCCCCCTGTTCTCATCCCTGTTGTTCGTAAGCAGTTGTCAACGAGCCCACGCTTTGAACTATGGAAGCCGCCAAAATAATTGTCCTGAGCAATCAACTCGAATGAATTGATAAACTTGTTTATTCACCCATCCCAGTGAAAAGGATGCGGCCCGAACTCTCCCCCCCGGGGTTCTGACCTGCACTTGAGGACAATCCAGGCCTCGCTGGGTAATCATTGACCCGTTACCCACGGCAACCAAGCCACAACATACTGTACAACCACTGGGCTGCTGATAATAAAGTGATAATGCCTTCACAGGTGCATGAACCCACTCAGACAGTGCATGTATGTGGGGCCATATCAGATTTCTGACTAGATATTTGAACATGGACATCCATTATGCATTTTCATTATGCCATTACTCAGTGATGGGCTTGGCATTTGGTACCTGGGCCTAGTACGTCCAATTGTAAAAAAAAAAAAAAAAAAAAAAAAACTTCAAAATTATTAAAAAACACAATATTGCAGCATCCAACGGTGCCACGTACATCATCTGGAGCAGTTCTCATTGTCGTCGTCGTCACCCCGTCCCCTCTAATGACATGACAAAAACATGAAATATGTCAATAAAATGCATCTTTCTCACCAGAGATGCTGATTATTAAATGTATCAATTAGGGCTCGACCGATTAATCTGCCGGCGAATTTAATCAGACAATATTAGCACTTTACAAATCGCCAAAAATCAGACGGTTATTTTTTCATTTTTACTTTTTTAAACACATTACAAAATAAGTGACAAATGAACATTTGAAAAAAAAAAAAGCCGGCAAAAATTGGCCGAACTCTGCAGATGTTTCTCTGTGTTGTAAAGTTAAACAAATACTAAAGGAGAAAGCATTATAAAACAGTCGAATGTTCATCAAATGTTTTTTTTTTAAATTAATCTGCCAGCTCATCAGTTGTCAGAATTTTATTCGGCCAAATATCGCAATCGGCATTCTGTAACAAGTTTCCTCTGACCAACCACTCAGAGGATGTAAAAATGCTGATGTCATTGAGGGCCAGGGGGCTTAAAGAAATCGTCCCATCTCAGCAGTACTGATTCTGAAGTTCCTGGGCAGATTAGATTGACATGGCAACACTTAGAGGCAGAAATCTGATTGCACAAAAAATATCGAACTTCCACATGTACTGGAAGCGGTAAGCTATGAGAAACACTTTGAAATGAAAAGAATCGACCGTCTGGAATAACTTAATTCAGTTTCATGAAATACAGTGGGTACGGAAAGTATTCTGACACCCTGAAATTCTTCACTCTTTGTTATAGTGCAGCCATTTACGAAAATCATTTAAGTTCATTTCCCCCCCCCCCCCCCCCCCTCATTAATGTACACACAGCACCCCATATTGACAGGAAAAAAACAATTGTTGAAATGTTTGGAGATTTATTAAAAAAGAAAAACTGAAATATCACATAGCCATAAGTATTCAGACCCTTTCTTTCCTCAGTATTTAGTCAGAAGCACCCTTTTGAGCAAATACAGCCATGAGTCTTTTTGGGAATGATGCAACAAGTTTTTCACACCTGAATTTGGGGATCTTCTGCCATTCCTCCTTGCAGATCCTCTCCAGTTCTGTCAGGTTGGATGGTGAACGTTGGTGGACAGCCATTTGCAGGTCTCTCCAGAGATGCTCAATTGGGTTTAAGTCAGGGCTCTGGCTGTGTGCTTAGGGTCACTGTCGGAAGGTGAACCTTCGGCCCAGTCTGAGGTCTTGAGCACTCTGGAGAAGGTTTTCGTCCAGGATATCCCTGTACTTGGCCGCATTCATCGTTCCTTCGATTGCAACCAGTCGTCCTGTCCCTGCAGCTGAAAAACACCCCCACAGGGTGATGCTGACACCACCATGCTTCACTGTTGGGACTGTGTTGGACAGGTGATGAGCAGTGCCTGGTTTTCTCCACACATACCGCTTGGAATTAAGGCCAGAAAGTTCTATCTTGGTCTCATCAGACCAGAGAATCTTATTTCTCACTATCTTGGAGTCCTTCAGGTCTCGGAAGGGTTCTGGTCGTCCCAAACATCTTCCATTTAAGGATTATGGATGTCACTGTGCTCTTATGAACCTTAATTGCAGTAGAATTATTTTTGTAGCCTTGGCCAGATCTGTGCCTTGCCACAATTCTGTCTCGGAGCTCTTCAGGCAGTTCCTTTGACCTCATGATTCTCATTTGCTCTGACATGCACTGTGAGGAATAAGGTCTTATATAGACAGGTGTGTGGCTTTCCTAATCAAGTCCAATCAGTCTAATCAAACACAGCTGGACTCCAATGAAGGTGTAGAACCATCTCAAGGATGATCAGAAGAAATGGACAGCACCCGAGTTAAATATGTGAGTGTCACAGCAAAGTGTCTGAATACTTACGGCTGTGTGATATTTCAGTTTTTCTTTTTTTAATAAATCTGCAAAAATGTCCACAATTAAATTGTTTTCTGTCAATATGGGTTGCAGTGTGTACATTAATGAGGGGGGAAAATGAACTTCAATGATTTTAGCAAATGGCTGCAATATAACAAAGAGTTAAAAAATTTAAGGGGGTCTGAATACTTTCCGTACCCAGTGCAAATATTTGAATTTAGGTTGTAAATGTAGGTCAGTGCTTTTGCTCGGGTGTAGGACAGCAGAGAAGGCCTTGCTGGCCCTGACCACTCACCACGGCCTTTACTCGAAGTATGAGTATGATCGCTTTTACATCAACAATCACCTCAGGAGTTTTATTGAACTCCACAAACTCCAGGATCGCATTTGAGTCAGGAGCACGCACTGGGCTGATCCTGGATCAGTTCTCCCGGTGCGGAGGTGAACAAAATCGATCTTACAGTGGTGCAAGGTGGGGCCTGCGCCGCACTGCAGCACTTTTTTTTTTTTTTGAGGGGTGCATGCAAGGGTAGAAAAAGCGCAAGAAGCTGGGTGGTATGAGAGGCGGCAGTTTGGCCCTTTGCAAAAGCCACCTCCCACTTCTCACTTTTCCACACCTACTCTCTCCCCGGCCATTTTCGCCTCCTCACGCCGTACTCCTCCTTGCTCTCTCCGGTATCTGGGCTGCTGCATGCAACTATCCTATGGCCTGAAATCCAACGAGAAGGGGCCTCAGCAGCTGAGGTTCCAGCTGTATGGTTGGACACCACCTCCTCTGATCACTTCATAATTATACTATCAGTCAAAACCAGGCTCGGTACTCTTCCTAATAATCTCTTAATTGATGGTATGAGTGTATAAAGTCGATAAAATGAAAGCGCGATGGGTCTTATGCGAATAGCTGATATGACCCAAACACCGGCACCACTAATAAATGATCTATTGTGATTTTTCACACCACTGCATCTTTTTCCATTCCCCACACCCCTCGTGTAATTTTTATTCACATAAAACATAAAGCAAGAGAGTTATAGAACTATCAGTTTGCTTGGTTCCCCTTATTTACACAAATCAAAACACAATGGATAAACATCACAAAGAAAATCTTAAATACACATCGTACAGAATTTAATTTAAATGAAATTTCTTTATTAAAGATACACACAGAGTATTGGAGGCATGATCCATGTGCATTTATTTAATAATATGAGATTCAATACTTTAATTTTACATCAACACACAACAGTGTGTAAAGTATTGTGTAAAATAGGAGAAAATCTAAAATCAAATGTGCATGTGAATAATACACGAATAAAATAATGTAGTTAACTCATATCACTCAAATACTGTAAATGTGAAAGTGCTGGTGTCAAAATGGTAAAATTTCTCCCACTGCTCCTACTTTGTTAGGTTTTGTAATAAATTAGGACACACTATTTTATTACATTATTATATATATCAACAATAAGGAATCGTAATACACATTTACAGGTATTCATTTAGAATTGATTGAAGTTTTTATTGTGAACTTGAGGCTTTCAGTTTCACCAATGGACCGGCAAACACACACATTTGTTGTTCGTGCACACACACACACTTCAAGTTATCTGAAGATTTAAAAAGAAAAAAAAAAACATTTCACTGTTTGTCTTGAGGCACTGGAAGCTCCATCAATATGAAAGTCTATCAACTTTTAAACTTTTCATCCGACATGCTTTATATAGACAAGTCAAGATGAGTGGACACACACGCATACACAATCCTATCGTCTGCCTATTTTTATGATGACTGCACACACAAAGTTAATGGGTGCAAATGCATGCAATATCACCATAAAAATCTCATAATATACTACTTAGGTCTATTTGGTATTTTAGCTGGTGACCCATTGATTTAAGTGTATTGTTTTTTTTTATTTTTGTTTGATACTTTATTTATCCACAAAGAACATTCACTGTTTTAGTAGTCTCCACAATTACAACAAGTTAAACCAGGAATGCCAATTTACTAATAATATTAAAGATATTAATATACTTCTATATTTAATATTAAACATATTAGCTCAAGATCTTAAGGATATCATAAATATTAAACAGCTACACAAGTCTTTTTTTTTTCGTTTTTTCACCTTCTTTTTAAATACAGAAATAAAAATAATAATGCAATGGAAAACACGACGTTTTGGTTTAGTTAAGTTTTATATGGAAATTTGGAACACTATAAACCCTATATTTGCGTTGGTTATTCATAATTAGGATTACAATGTTATGCAATTGTTATGCAATTGTTGATTTGGGTGTAAATAACAGTTAAAATTTTAATTTGTAGTCCGCAAGAGGTCCTTAGGAATATGAAATGTTTACATCTCCCTCTTTTGATGTCCTATATTATGCCTGACTGTTATGTTAGCTGGAAAAAACATATTTACCAAATACTGACTTGTTTTTCCTTTTAAGTCTATTCTGTTGTGTTACAGTTGACAATTAATTTAACACGTGTAGAAAAAGTTCTAGGTAACTTTTTTTTTTTAAAAAACCCAAAAAACATGATCATTATCACTGCCTCATTATGACCCATAACCAGTTGAGAGGATTATTTTCATGTTTTGCCAGTCATATTTACAGTTTTAATCACTTTTTTTTTTTGCGTGTGTGTGTGTATGTGTGTGTGTGTGTACAGGTAAACTGAAATCATCTTTCATCTTTTTATGACGGAGGTAAGCATGTGGAGCAAATTAACAGCGTTTTGTAGGTGTGTGGAAATCCACTCTTAATGTCTTTTCGAAGCTAATTAGTCAAACCGAGCTAAGTAGCTTACAATTAGAATTTTAAATTGAATGCATTTGTGTCGTCACAGCTATTGAAGTCTTCATTTTGTTCAATAGTGAGATGATAACATGCACTCTTCAAACAAGCTATTTGCCATGCAATCGATCAAAATGACACGGAAGAAAAATGGTTAGAATGAACTAAAAACGTTGATGTTATCACCGTATTGAATTTTTTTTTAATGTACTTGACACGGCTATTTTCCCGTCAAAGTAAGCTTTTAATTATAATTTTTATTATACAACATTGGCATCAGGCAATATTAAGTAGGGCTTTTTTTCATTCGCGGAAGGGGAAAAAAAAGGAGGGGGTGTGAGGCAGCCCTCAATAATCTTCTCGACGTAGCCTACTTTTGCTGCTTTTAAAACGTGAAGTGTCTTTTCACTTTATTATTTTTGTTGTTTTTTTTTTTAATTTTTTTTTAACCCCCCCGCACCCCCTCCTCTCCTCTCCTCTCCTCTCCTCTCTTTATCAGACATTCAGTAACAAGTGGACTTCGATGTCGGAGCGGTGGCTGCTTGTGTAACGGGCTGCTTTCACCTCAGCTGAACTTGACGCATCTGCTCGAGCGGCGGGCAGAGGACGCGCCGTGTCCCCGCTGAACCGAGCAGCCTGGCCCGGGGAGGAGGGAGCGGAGAGCGGCGTCACGATTACCCGGCTGCCGTCTCTGAACACGGACACTTTTTCTTTTTTTTTTTTCTCCCCCCCTTCGCCGTCTGGAATGTCTCTTTGCTTGGGGCTAGACGAGAATTCGAGAATGTTGGACTTGAACGTGACACTGGGTACGTACTTGTGCATTCACTCTCTTCCTGGTTGTTTATTTTGTAGTTTCGTCGACAAGACGTGCTTATATTTACCGCAGGTGTCCGGACATCGTTATGGCTGGTCCATGTAATCGCACAATTTGAGTCTTTTAAGGATAAATTAGCCCTGGCCGTGAAGTGGCACAGTTAGGACTGGCACACGTCTATTCCTGCCCTTTGTTGTCCGCTCCGACGTGACCTCGGCCGGTTAGCCGCTCACAAGCACCTCCGTGCGGGGGGAGGGCGTCAAGCCCGTCGCCGGTAGGAAGTGACCAGAAATTGCTTTAAACGAGAAAAGTCATGACCCGAGTTTCACCTATGGTCTCATATGGTCGAGGAGTGCGGTTTCCCGACGATGTGTCACTGTGGTTTCCCCCTGCGAGATGTTTTTGATGAAAATTAATTCAATGTAACGTGAGATCGGCTTGCACAGCTGTGGCTGGATGTGATTTATTTATGGTTAAAAGGCCTGCGTGAGCTGCTTTAATTCATTCCCAACCTAACACAATGTCACTCACTTAAGTCTTTGCAACAGTCATACCGCACTTATCAGTGCATTTTTTTTTTCGATGCGCGTCTGCCCCTATAGGTGCATGCACCCTGGCTTCCCAACAAAATGATCCGGTGACTTGCTCTTTTGCTGAGAGGAGGGAAAGCTCTGCCCTTTTGGGTGCCCGCACTTTCTCATGTGATGTATTAATACCCTGACGTTGCATGTTTACAGAGTGCACTCGCTGCTATAAACAGGAAAAAATGGCACCGTGCCTTTTGAGAAAATGGAGGAGCAACACAGGTGGCAGGACAATGGCCCCGGGGGCTCATTTCTCCTCGGTGAGTCTGTGGCACACACAGGAGCAAGCACGTGGTCGTGGGGTGAAAACCGGCAGTCTGATTTTACCCGGCTCGAGCCTTTTATGTGGCCAACGTGGCTGTGTAACAAGAGGCCTAGAATCACAGGGATTTTCAGATTAATCGTCCCTCTCTCTGCGCCGTCATATCTCACGCGATTGATTGAGCGCTGAGATAGCGAGGTGAAATCTGCCCCTCTCTGAAAAGTTGATGGGATGTGCTTGGCAATGTGGCTTGTTGTTCCTTTGAGGGTATTTTAGGCCAGAGGGCAGGACACGGCGTTCTGGGGATTTCTTTAGGCGAATACGGCTGATATTGCTGCAGAACGTGTTCTGGTGTCCCTAATGAGGTCATTTAAGGTTTCTTTTAGGCACACTTTTTCGTATTTACATGCCATGTTGTGTTCTAATATACACAGATGCATGTTTATCAACTTTCATTTTACGTCTGCATACTTTATGAATATGTGTGTATGCCTCCGCTGTCCTGACCAAACAGTTGCCGTAGCCGTTTTAAATCTGCGTTCATCTACCGTGCAGGGTACTTAAGTGCTTGACCTAATTTCTCCGGCAGCAAAGAATCCACCAGTGAAGGCCTCGCTCTGTGTGTGTTTGTGTGCGCATGCGTGTGTTGCTCTGGGTGTTTCCTCTTTGCCTTTCTAACAGGAAGCTGATGTGGAGTTCAACCGAGGACAAGGAAAAGGCCTTTTCTTTCCACTGTGAATCATTTTGAGTGCGAGAGAGAAAGAGACAGAAAGAGGAGAGGCAGAAAATACTGGCAAAAAGACACTGAGGGGAAAAAAGAGCGAGCACAGCTTCTGTATTGATTCAGTACTCTACAATCTGTCCTTCTCCCACTTCATTTCCAATTGTCTCTTTCTCCTTTTCTGCACCCATTTTTAGTTATATTCCTCATATTGCAGGAGAGACGGTGGCATTCAGCAGGGAACGTGCACGTTCATGGAGAGTTCATGAATCCTGTGAGAAGATGGGGAGGGGAGAGGAAAGGAGAGAGGAAAAAGCAAATGAAGCAGACCTCTGTGGGGAGCAGTGCAGGTTCCTCCGGTTGAGTTTAAACATGAGCGCAAAGAGGCTGGCTGCTTGACATGCTCAGGAGGCACGAAGAAACCGTGCCAGTAGCTTTATTAAGGCCAGTGAAGAGTCCCTCTATGCCTTCAATCGGTGATAGCATGGAGAGAACAAATTGCTGCATTCCCATCGCTATAAATAGCAGATACACCGCTTAGAGCATGAGCACCGAATGAAATATTAAAGGCAGCTTCCACTAAGAGCCATACTGAAGAGCAAGATAAAGGGTGTTGTGTCCATCGTCTTGCTATGGGGATGCAAGCAGATGAACACTCATATTTTAAAGGGTTACTCTTCTGCAATTCAGTGGAATATTTGGAATCACGTTGGAGCAATTAGAGAACTAACGTGATGCATATTTGAACATCAAGTATGCAACAGTGCCTTCTTAACCTCAAGAAGGTCAGTGCTGTCATGATACCGCAGAAATATTCCAAAATACATGTTTTTTGGAACATAATTGACTCGAAATAGAATAGAAGAGAAAAGTGCTGTCATTTTCCAGCCCTTGATTTTTTTGACCACATCACCAGAAGAATAGAGTCCTTGATTTCAACACGACGGTTGGTCGTCTTGTACTACATTATGGGGCTGTCACGAGTACTCGAGTTTTTCAAGTGCTTCGAGTACAAAAAAACGATTGAGGAATTTTTCTCTTTCTCTGGGATCCGCTTATTTAGCTCATTCACTGCCAGCCCTCCCAGTTTGATGCTATTGGTATATACAGTAGCTGCCTGTCAATGGCAGGAATTATTTAATTGTGAAGCTCAATGGAGCAGACGCACAAGCACAACACGCTTACGTCATCAAGGCTAGGGAAGGAGGCGGAAGCGAAGCGCGCACATCTGATTCAAGGAGCGGGAAAATGGCTGTGACGTGCAATAATGCACTATTATAGTTTGGAAACCGCCCTAGTTTATAGGAAGATGGGAGAGAAGACATCTCTCAAGCACGTCAATCGCGCAACATCTCTGTCAAAGACGCACAGAATGCAGCGGAAGACCCGAGACAAGGTCAGGTTAACGTACCGCAAATCACCGTGGTTCTTACTAACATAACACTATCCCTGCGCAGGGCTGTTTCTGTTAATTATGAATACTGTGGAATTTGTGGGCTGTTTATTATGATGGTGACTACATTATGTGTACAACTATAACGTGACTTCCTTCCGGGTGCTTGCTTTTGCTCAGTGTAGGCCAATAGTTAATCACTGTGAGACATATGGCCAGTGTACTACCATCTGATCTGCAAGTGGCTACATTTTGAGTCATGTACTGTAGGTGAAAAAATAAAAATGATGACGAGGGATGTGTTTGTTAGTGGCACGTCTTAGGAGAAGGTTGTGAAACGTGGCAAAGTTGGTCGGAGAGGACTTGAGAGTAAAATGGGTCATGGAATTTCATTTTTCAATTTAGTCTGGTCTAAGCTCATAAACGCACAGCCATGAACCAACTGTGTTATTGTCATATGCTAAAATGCTAGCTGCTCAAATTAAATTGCACAACATAAAGGCTGTTCATGCCTTTTAAAAAAAAAAAAAAAAAAAAGATGCCTTGTTTTTTTTATACTTCCAAGAAAAGCGAAGTTTAAACAAAAAAAATATATTTGTTTTATGTATTTATATTTGAGTTGGAAATTCCCATACTGAAAATGTTTATAGACAAGAAAATGTAGTTTGCTGCTCAATGTGAATTTAAGGAATAGAAGGGTTTATTAGCTAAAAAAGGAAAACCAATTGTTTATTCATTATTACGTGAAATGGCTTATTTTTCCTTCTGTATTCATAATTGCGTTTTAATCAAGCAAAAATAAAGTTCCTCCGAATTCTCGATTATTCGATAAAACTTTTAGTAGGATACTAAAATATTCTATAGCTGCAGTTCTACAACATTACACTGTTTGTTATCATAGATAATAAATCAATAATGAAAGAACAGGAATCTCTTTTTGTTTATGTTTTTCAGTATGCAAACATTACAAAAGGGATATTTTTTTTTTTGGATCTGTGTAAGAAATATAAATTGAAGACAAGCAGCAATGTGGTCCAGTGCCAGACAACACCGACATGTTCCAGCAGGAACGTTGTGTGCTCAGCTTGCACCCACATTCTGTGTACCACTCATTTTTTTGTCTCGCATCAAAATCCCGAACTCCACGACCTTTCGCCGTTCCTCACTTTTTGGATTTTTGAGCCTGCTTCTGTTGCGTGTGTTTGCTGCAGGGCCACCAGAGTCCAGGAGCACCCGTGAGAGCAGAAGGCCGTCGGACGCCTGACGACTCGTAAGTTCCTGTTTATACTCAACCTACTCTGCAGATTGTCTTATTATGAATGATCAGTTTGAAGCAAAATCGGATGCACCTTCAAATTATGGCAGAAATAGACCTTTACATTGCACTCACAGTGTGATGAGCAGACAGAAACCAAGATTGTTAATAATGATAATACCCGAATATGATTAAAGTAATGTTTCATGTTGGCAGAGCACATCATTAATAAATAAGCTACATATTTCAACACTGGGTGTTATTTAACAAGTCTCTGGGGAGATAAAATGGCAGTATTGTACTGATGTATCATTTTTATTTTCCTCCATGAAGTGGTTGTGAACAATATGACGTCCCATTGCCCTCATAAATCCAAACATGATGTCCCTGTTGTGGACTCGACGCAGTTTGAAAATGTGGTTTTGAGCGCTTTACTGACTTGAGCTCAGTTGCGGTCGTCCTCTGGCTGGCTGATGTCCGCGTTAGACAGATTCATAACTGTGCTGTGTAATGTGAGGCTGGTGTCAAACTTGTGCCGTTTGTGTCAGGACGAGAATTCTTCAAGTAAAGGAAATTGTTTGTTGACATGAGTAGGATAATAATTTCATCACATCAAGCCAATGTCAAGTTCAAGATAAAGGGTGTTGAGTTAAAAAAAAAACAAAACTCCTACACAATTACTCCCATAGTTCAAAAGGACTCAAATTGTCACATATTAATTAACACAGGACGACAAGCTAGTTTAATGTTTTTCAGGAGGCTTTGCGGCAGGAAATGCTTTTGACAGAAAAGGGACGGACGGAGGAGGTAAAAAACATTTTTTTTCATGTTCCAGCTGGCAATAGTCAGAGAGGTACATTTAAGGTTTTCCTCATGACCCCCTGCACACATGATCCCCTGTCCAGTAAGAAAAGGTGGAAAACAACTTTCGAAACAACTCTCTGTTGCCTTCAAATATGCTTTGAAGGCTGAATTTTTGACAGTGTGACCCTGTGGCTTCAACAATGCATCCTGCTGTATTATATTCATATACAATTGCACGTGCAGTAACCTTAGCAGATATTATACTTGAAAAAATGTCTGTATATTCCTTGCATTCAAACAGTTTTCTTCATGTGATATGCAAAAGTAATGTTTCATGAGAAAACAGTGTTGAAATACATACATCACATTGACTAACACGCAAAAAAGACGCTAAATAGATAAACAAAGAAAAACGTTTCATTTAAATTATGAATTACAAGCACAACAAAAAGAATTATTCATGAGAACAGGATGTCGACAGAAGGGCTTGCCAAGATGAGTTTTTTCGGCGCCACTTAAAACATTCCAAATATTCAGCAGACCTAATTGATTGGAGGAGGCAATTCCGCAGATTTGGTCTTCGGACCTTTCTTTTGTGTTTAGTGCAAGGGAAAGCTGGTGAGCCGAAATTCGAGGATCTAAGCAATCCAAACGTAAACATAATCAGGAGGATCTTGTACAAACAGGTGACTGACTGTTATGTGCGTCTGACACTGGGTTCGTTTTGGATGAAAAATTGAAGGTAGAACTATGAGGCATATCTATAAATGGAAGGCCAGCCAAGAGAAAATAAACATGCTGCTCATGTAATTTTTGGCAATATTGTGGACTGATAGTAACAGGACTGAACAAGTTTATTACCACAATTCTTCCTTACGATATTTCCCAATTTTTTTTGGGGGGGGTTCTCACATTCCTCGTATTTTATTTTATTATTATTATTTGTTTCCCCCCCCCCACACGTTTAAGGTAAAACACAGTGTGTGTCTTTTTTTCCCTTTGTTTTAAATTTGGAAAGTAAAACCTACAGTATAAATCAGAAATTCATCAACAATATATACATAAATTAAGCTGTCAAAAATAATGAAGTGGTATTTCTCTGCTGAAATCCAAAGCACAGACTAAAAAGACATCAAACAAAGAAAATATTTAGAGTGACTTGGAAAAGCTGCATCTTAAAGGTTTACCGTCAAATTGATATATCAGGCATGATTGAAATATGTCGAGACTTTACCCCCCACCTTCCTACTTTTGGATCAAGGTTTGTTAAAAGGATCTTATTGGCAGTTCACTGCTCAGATCAGGTGTTATCCAGATGTGCTGGAAAGAGACATCCCCAGGCTCCTATCGGCTATCTTGTGGAGAAATGCTTGAACAAGACAGCCCCCCTGAGAGGCTAATGTGCTGTACACTGTAGGAGACGGTAACAGTGCCACCACTGCCTCTCATTTTCTGTCAAATAACTCAAAAGAAGCAACACAATGTCAATCGTTTTAGCCAATTGGCTTGGAAAGCCCTGAGTCTCCCTTTTTTAAGATTGGCCTTTTTTTGAATGCATCTTGATTAGACCCGACTGTGCACTTTGGGATTATTTGTTGCCTTTTATTAGAGCTGTTTGGATGTTTCATTCAAGAGGAAGGCTGGTCTTTCTTCTCTCTATATTTCCCTACATGATCTTATGTAGCCTTCCAGTGTTCTTTTCTTCCTAATTTCCTACGCAATACTCCGTGGACGTAATTGAATAGAAGGATGTCCTGTGCACCTTTGGGACACAGTTGGTATTTTTGCACAAATCCCAATGTAGTGAAAGGGACACCTGACGCTCAAGTATAACTTTGTAAACAGAATTCAATTAGGAATTGTTGCATACAATGCACAAGTTAGGCAGTAATACACGATAGAGTTTGAGTTTCGTCATCGCAATGTACATGTAACGCCGCAGCTTGCCTTCAAATTGTCTTTTTAGTACCGTTTTTTTTTTCATTTAATTTTTTTTAATTTTATTTTTTTAAAGAGTGGCTGTGTGTACTTTGATAGATAGCGAACAATTCTCCAAATGAGAGACAACACAGACAACTTAAGTTGTTTGTCACTCCTAGTTGTAGTTAACTGTAAAACCGACACATCAAACAAAGAATTAGAAAAACAAACATCAGCTAATGCTAACATACGTAATGTGAAAAGCCATAGACATGCTAACGGGAATTAGCACAGATGTTATGGAAATCATAAACCTTGGGGGGGAGGGGGCTACAGCTGTTTTGAAGGGACAAACTTAAGCTGTTCACACCATGTCGTGTTAACTCATGCACTGAAATATAGAATGCATAGTATGTTAAAACGTATAAAATAACAGACTGATGAAAAACAAATGAGTAGAGTAAGGAATGTGCTAATGGCTGTGCAGTACATACTACAGTATAACTTGGCATCAAAAGAAATTATTTTAACTTGAAGTCTAGCAGGACTATTAACCTGCTCACTCCAGTAAATACATGTAAGCCTCAGTATAACTCTGTGCGCAACTGAACATAATGTCTTTTGTACTGAAGCTATTTTAAACTGTTAAAACAATAAATCAGAGAGGGGAAAAAGAAATGTGTGCTGGTTTTCAAATGTTGGTTTTGTTTCCTTGTATTTTTTTTATATCACAATATACAGGTGCATGTCAATGAATTAGAATACTCTAGGACTAGAGTTATATTCGTTATATAATTGAAATAAAAAAATTATCCAATTCATTCCACACCAACGACTTTTCAAAAGGCCAATTCCAGCCTCATTTCCATGTTAAAATCTTTTTGACTATTCCTGATGTAACATTCAAATTTCTTGGAGATTGTAAAATTGAGGTTTTTGTTCGGTTTAAAGCTGAAATCCACTTTTTTTGTTTTTGTTGTTGTTGTTTTTTTGTTAAAAAAATAAAATAAAATCACCCAAGCCAATACTAGAGGGGATGACAAAATGCTGATTAAGCCTGTCAGCTCCTCTAACATCTTGCTGTCGTCTTCAATAGTTATTTTTTTTATATTTAGTGAATGCCCGATTCATTTCCACACTGGCCCAGTTGGTGGCGCACCGAAAATGACGTACAAGGAAATGACGGCACGGAAATTAGTCATTTTGCCGAGCAATGGGCGTAGCATGACTGTAAAACGCTCACTAAAAATATTATTTTGTGTTTCTGTGGCAAGTCATACAATAATTACCGTGGAAACAAAAACAAAAATAAAAATTGCCGCAATTGAACAATATCTTCTACTAAAATGTCTTCCACGTCCGCGAAGCGACCCCACCCCTACACACACACTTTATCACATTTATTAAACCATAAAAAGATAGATCAATAGTTGGTAGAAGCAGGTTGCTACAGAATCAGAACGTGGGAGCGATAAAGTGTTTTAAAAGATGCTCGCTTATTGGAATGGCCAGTGAGAGGCACAAACGTACGTACGTATACAGCCCGTGTACACGTTGGCCACAGCCTTCGCTTTTTATCCACGGGTACATTATAGACACAGTTAAGTATTGTTGTAAAACACAATAATATGTTTACTTTCGAATGTACATCATTTGAATGGTTTAGGGCCAACCTGGAAATGTATATGTATGTCTCCACATTAACAGGTACTGTAACACCGCAGTGGTGCGAGAACCTACAGTATTTGTACGCTGGATATTAAAGTCATGCTTTTTTTTTTTCTCACCCGTTTTATTTATCTCAGGGGTTTCAACAGCTCTATGATACACGACATTGGTGTATTTACCCGCGAGGGGTTGGGAAAGGGGGAGACGGGGAGAGTTGGACAGCCTACGTCATATCGAAGCGACGGACCGCTTTGTTGAAATGTTGAGTTCCGGCAGCAGGGGGCACACAAAATCACAGATTATAGCTCTAAGATAAAATTCTCAAAATAATAAGAAAATCATAAAATAGTTGACTCTGTACAGTAAATCTATGAGTTTTTGAATTGAACTACAGAAATATATGAAGTTTTCAAATTCGAATATATTGAGATGCACCTGTATATCGCCAGGTTAAAAATGAAAAAAAATCGCATTGTTGTTTTTTTCCCAATATCGTACATCCTTAATACATGGCACTGATTCAGACCTAATAGGACTGTGTACTTGCTGTGCACCACACAGCCAAATGAACTGTGCCTTTGCTGAAATCATCCCAGCCCACTTGCTGGGACCAACCGGGGGGCTCGCCTTGCCTTCACCGAGTGCAGCATTGTGGCCCGGGGCTTCATTTGAAAGGGCCTTTAGTACTGTGTGTGAACAAGTCGGTGCCATTTGCATTTGTTCCTGTCACAAAGGTTTAACAGGTGAATAGGGACTCCGTGGCAGAAAACTAACACACCGGGTACTTTTTTTTTTTTTTTTCTCGCTCCGTTGGCCCCTCTCGTCTCTTTCACTCGACATATCTAGAAGTAGTCCTAGGTCGTATATGTCAAGCAGCATGTTGCGCTCCTGTTGATACACCGCAGTCGCTGTTGCTTTAGTTCCAGGTTTGAACAGTTCAGCCTTTCTGCGTGGAGTCTGCATGTTCTCTCAACCACAAACACGTATGTGATCTTTAAGTCAATGGCAGCTGGGCATGACCATCCACAGGAACTGTGTGGCGGAGCAAATAGTTCTTTAATTCTACCCCTTTTCCCAGGGAAACAGAAGAAATCTTCATTCGCTCACCTCGGGATGAGCGTTGAAGCATTCTAATTCGGCGTTGAAGTATTCATGCAGCTGTCCATCTGTGGTTGCAGATGTTGAGAGGTTGGATGGCGAATTAAAAAACAGGACTTGGACTTGCAAGTTATTCAAGTTACAAGCTCTCGTTTGGTCATTTTTTAAAATTAAATTATTATTATGTTTTGGGTGGTTTGCATTGAAGTACTATAATGCCCTCATATGCAAGGTGAGCCACAGTCCCCCCCGACACTTTCGCATATTTTTTGAACGGGGCAAACAGTCAAACATGCAAAAACCAAATGAGAACCCTCGCAAAGGGGCTGCTTTAGGCCACAACTCACACCCAGACGAACCTGCTCCCAACAACTGGTGTCACTCAACTCGGCCACGTCCCTTAAAAGCACATGTGAACACACAACTTCTACAATCTCCGAGAGGAATTAAACTTTATAAAACCATTTAATTTTTTTACGCTCTTTTATTACATTTTATTATGTTTATATACCACACAGTGCTATATTCATTTATTAAAAACACATACAAATTTAGTTTTTTGGGGGAGCTAGAACAGATTAACGGCATTTATTTCAATGGGGAAATCCATCCATCCATCCATTTTCTGTCCCGCTTTATCCTCACAAGGGTCGCGGGCGTGCCGGAGCCTATCCCAGCTATCTTCGGGCGAGAGGCGGGGTACACCCTGAACCGGTCGCCAGCCAATCGCAGGGCACATATAAACAAACAACCATTCGCGTACGCATTCACACCTAAGGGCAATTTAGAGTGTTCAATCCACCGACCATGCACGTTTTGGGGATCTGGGAGGAAACCCGAGTACCCGGAGAAAACCCACACAGGCACGGGGAGAACATGCAAACTCCACACTGGCGAGGTCGGCATTTGAACCCCGGTCCGCAGAACTGTGAGGCGGATGTGCTAACCAGTCGTGCACCGTGCCGCCCAATGAGGAAATAAATCGAGTTACCAGCTTGGTCACGTAACAAACTAAATTCATAAATCAAGGTACCGCCGTTAGCTGAATTGTGCCTTAATGTAACAGCAGTGTTTTAGACGTGCATGTGTGGCCTAAGGTGACCAGACAACTAAACCAGGTTTGCTGTAAAATAATTCTTATATTGTTATCGAAAGTCAGCATAGTTTTTTCTGTGACGATTGTTGCACAAACACATCGCCTGCCGATGTGGCACACATTGCCTACTCAGTTTTATTGGCCAAATGGAAAATCTACCCACATTTGCCGTGTGCCAGGTGTTAATCTCGGACCGCGTGCATGGCTTGTGTAAAAGACAGGACAGACATTCTGATCACAGATAATTTACACCCCTAATAAAAGTTGTAAAACAATACACGACGATATGTGGGCGCGAATTGCATGTCACCACCCTTGCTGTGACTGCAATTGCAGGATCAATGTGACTGCAGTAACACTTTGCTTGAAAGGGTTGTACATCTATTCTCTGTGGCCTTCATTCACTAAGATTAGATTGAGGTTTTACTGTTTGTACTATTCGGATATGTCAGTATAGTCTTGTAAAATGTCTGTTTCTTTGTGGATTGGAGAAAAAAAAATTCTGTGTGCTGGAACAGATTTTTTTTGTGCTGTATGTATCATTTTAGTTCAGGAGGATTAAAAAGGACTCTGTGCTGATCATGTTTAGTTCAATAAATCTTTTCAAAATATACAAACCAGTCGACATTGTGCCAGAGAAATATGTGTTCAGCAATTATATTATTTTGACTTAAAAGTTTCGCTATACAAAATAAAAAGTCAAATGATTTATAACTCACGCTAAAAAGAAAAGTAAATTCCTACGGGAATCTGTTCAAGATGAGTTTTCAAATGAATGTTTTTCTCATTGTCACAAGAAGGCAAAAACTCCCAAACTGTCAGCACACTCTCTTGTATGTGTAATTACCCGTATTAAAGTTCACAAGGTTCCATCCAAATATTTTCACATCTTGGTAAAGCACTAGCTTTCTAATTTTAGCAGGAGGTTGCGAATATTGCTTCTGACATTGTACAATGGTTGTTTTTGTGGCAGCAGGCATGTTTGAGAGGAATATCAAGAGGAGAATCATCTCATTCGAAGCTATATTGTGACTTATTGAATGGGAGGCAGTGTACGTTTCTATTTTCTTTTCTAGTGTAGCATCTGCTGCTCATGTGGCTCACATGCAGCTTTTCACAGTCCTAAAAATAATTCCAATGACTCCATGATTATTTGTGATATTTTCTTCAAGGTTACTTATTATACACATTAAGCCATTGCTCTTGAAATATTACAGATCCACCCGAGCCTTGCTCACCACTTGATGTGTGGGTTTGAAGTTCAATCGGGGCAGTGGGGTGTCTCGGTGCTCGTGTCCTTCATTTAAAATGCCAAACGCTCTGTCCACGCAACGGCCGGCCACGCTGTTGAGCGGTCCGCAAGCGCAACGGCCGCCTCCCACCTGCCATCGACTCTGTGACAATAACAGCTTCCACCTGAGAGCTCGCTGTTCAAATGTGCAGCATCAGGCTTGTAACGCTGTGCAGAAACTTCCATTAAGTTTGTTTTTCCCATTTGGATTTACAGACATGTGATTACTTGCAACAACAACAAAAAAAACAAAAAAAACAAAAAAACATGGACGGCATGCACATTGTTGGGAATTCCCACAGTGAAATTCTACTCGTGTTGCTGTGTTTGCTTTATCGTGAGGGGAAAAAACTAATTAATATTTGTATATTTGAATTGAAGCTCAACTAGATTCTTTATTGTCAGCTCTGCGGTTACGTACCAGACATAGAGAAACATAAAAAAAGTTTCTGAGAATTAAGTAAAAGCTATAATAAATACACATTTTAAAAAGAACAAAATATTACAAATATAAACGCGATAGTGTTGTGTGGATTAGGTTGAAATGACAATTCAAAAATACAAACATTGCCATTGTTGCATGAATGAGGTCGATAGTGGGTACGAGGCTGGGTTGTATTTTTAAAACCTGACTCAAGTGTGAAAACATTCAATGCGATATATAGTTGTCAATTTGTTTCAGTTATTGTGGAACCAAATCATTGGGCACACTTAAATGCACTAATAAGAAGTTTGCTTAAGTGATAATATTGCAACATTTCATACAGCTTGTATTGCAGGAGGCCTTTAATACAAAATATACACAATTAAAACATGCTTAATGGCTATAGCGACACACTATAGGTGAGTTTGCCTCATTGTTTTTCTGAAGAGTATTGTGCGCTTTCAGTCCTCCCCTCTCATGTTGATCCGAGAGCGCCAGAACCGCAGTCCCGTGCTCGGCCCCGTGACCCACAATTTGGACCTCCGCTCCATTATCTTTGGAGATGTGCTGCGAAGAATAGCGATGTGTGAGCCCCCGCTTCAGGTGCCGCAAGCTGCTCGCCAGGCCCGCAGCCAGGGCCCCGAGAGCGAGACCTGGCAACTGTGTGACTGCGACGTGTGAAACGGCGCACACAAAGGAGCTCGCTCCATCTGTATGCACCCTACATAGGCAGGCTTTTGTTGCAGCCGACAGACACATGACTGCTAGCATCTTAACCCCTGAGAGCCAAGCGTCTCCCGTCCCCATCTCGCTAGCCTGCACGCTGCTGCAGACACCACCTTGAGTTATGAGAGGTAACACTTTTGAGTCAGGGGGGGATCATTCTCCCTCATAACAATTTTTTAAGAAATGCAAATAAATCCTGATAATTTTGGGACTTTGTATTGATAAGTCTGCCTACCGTTCTTTATTTCAAGCAAAATGAAAGGACATTGTTTCATGAACTGGATTGGGGGCTACATTTTTAACTTCGTTTTAGGGATAATATGGAGGTCAGGCATGAATAGCTGCCTAGGGAACAAAAAAATGGGATGTTCTGCATTTTCACACACAAAAATAGATTTTGATTTAAACTTCCTGTGCAGCAGTATTAATTTCTAGATGTTGAGTGATGTATTTTTATTATTATTATTATTTATATATATATATTATATATATACATTTTGGAGAAATAGTTTTTATTTTTAATGGACCAATTACATGTTTCTTATTTGTCTTTCCAGTTTACATCCAAATGTTAGGAGTCTTATGGGTAAAGGCGTCCTCATTAAAAATTCAAATAAAAAATCCGAACATCACAAGCATATTGTTAACTCGCCTTAGTTTTCAGTTTGCTTTGTTACTAAAGTAGAATGTACACCCACAAACAAACTGAGACTGTATTTTAAAAATCAAAACACAATGAAAATGCAATTAAAAAAAAAAAAAAAGCTCTTTATTGTCATCTGAAGTGGGAACTGCTGCACACACGAACAGATTCTGCAAGTTTCATATTGACATATTGGTGAGCTGTGTGTTAGTGTGAGACACAGTTGACGATATGAAACCAAATAAACATCATTTCGATACAGAAACTCCACGGCTGAATGATACGACCGACCCGTCACTTGTTGTCAAAGAAGCGAATGACATTTCAGGAAGGTCAGACAGTGTCCCATTTTTAGTGCATAGATTCAAAATGGCTCTACTTCCTCCTGCGCCACCTTCCTTGTGTGGAGTGTGGGTGTATGATCCCGATGGGGGCTCCGATCTGGGCCGAGCTCGGTCACTCAGGCCCCATCCAGGCTGCGCGGTGACGTGGCACCGAGCTAGAACCAACAGCAGGTCCGAATTCGTTTTAGAGGATGCACCACACCCCGAGCGTACCAGAAGCTCTCAGCTTAGAAGCTCTTAGCTCTGCTAAGGTCGAAAAAAAAAGATATCTCAAAATATGTGCAGTAAGTGACTTGCGCTTTAATTTTTGGGTGTTTCATGCTTTATATTTGCAGTGGTCGTTTATAAAATTGCCTTTTCGCTATCAATACTCGTCTTGTTGTTTGTTGCAGCCTTGTGAGCACTTGACTTGCCGCGCAGGAAACTTTTTTTGGATGCCTCTGCGTGACGCTCCATGAAGATGCAGCGTGAGTTTGTTTACTTTTCGCAGCACTGTGCACATGTCGTTTAATTGACACAAGAGGAAAAAATGGCAAGCTCGGTGTTGATAAATATTCATGCAATAATATCTTTGGAATTGAATGTCTAAATGGAGTGCAGCATTAGAAGCAAGAGTTTTCTTCTCAAAAGGAGAGGGGCATTCTCATGGTTAACTAAAAAGTAGGATGACGATTCTCCTAAAGCACTGCCCTTTCTTAAACGAGAAAAAGGGACGAGCTGCGAGGATTTGTCAGCCATTCGGCACTTTTATAACCTACTAACGGACACTTGTTCCTAGCGAGCACAGGCCCAACTGTGCCTCTCTCCTTTTTTTCCAAACTTTGCTGTGCTCCTGTCTGCCGCACAGACAAGCTCGTTTCCCCGGAGGTGAGTGACTTAATGATTATCGGAGTAATGCATTTGTATCGACAGTACTGGGAAAATAAGAAGAAACAAGTTAGATAATGAGCGTGTAATATTTTTGTGCAAATATTTCCCAGTATGTCTTAAATTGCAAAGGCTCCAAGGGCAATCTTCCTATTCGTATTTTCATCCACAAAACTGTGGCTACTTTTCCCAAACAACTATGTGCAGTAATATTGAGCGTTGCAATTTGTCACATGAATCCTTTGAAAATGGTTGAGAGAATTTAGCCGACTGGTTTCACTGTTCATGTCAGAGTTGAAACATTTTCCTGAGATTATGCAGCAGCAAAATGCAAAACACACATTATCATAATCAAGCGGTGGTTTTACAACAAAATCCTAAACGTCAACACTCATTTGTATTTTATTATTTTAGAATAATGTGTTATTTTGGTCATGGTTAACTTTTTTTTCAGTTAAGTTTTTTAAAAGTTAATACATTGACCCGTGGTAACCAAAGTAATTATTTTATTTTTTAAAAACGTGTATTTAATAACAAGAGCACGTAAATCAAATTTAAACTTATATCCTTGTGTGTTAATACAGTATTGTGATATGCGATTTCACCTGTCTTTGCATATTTAAATTTGCTTTATTTATGTTGCCTCTGTGTATTAATATATTAGTTTACTCATATATTTCTTCTTGCCTCAAAGAAATTTGTTCCCACACTTTGCAAACAGAATCATTAAATTATATACATTGTTTTTCAGGCAATAAAATACAATCAAGTTATATTAACAGAAATACCATATCAGATTTGTCACATGTACCTCGAAGGGTTTGTAAAACTGAAGGAATTCATTCGTTCCTCTTTTATCCTTGATTTGCCTTATGACTCTGATGTGGTCGTTTTTGAACAATCATTTCAATTATGTTTCCATTTGTTTAGCGTAAGCCGTTGTGTGTTTTTTTTTTTTTTTTTTTTTTTTTAAAGCCCGTTTGGCAAATTCAGAATGGTGTGTGAGAGGCTCCGTCTCTCAGGCCGCCATGTTGTCTCATGTCCTCCATTTTGTGCGTCTGACTCTGTGGGAGCTCAGCTGCTTTCGTCAAAGTTTTCTCCCAACTTGGGCCTGGCTCGTTAATAAAGTCAGGAAAACTCTGTTACTTGTGTTTTACTTTAATATTTTTGACGCCATTTTATTAAGACCTGTCCACCCTTTTGGTTTATCCCAAACAATTTGACGTTTTCCTCTGTAAAACGCCTGCTCTATGCTATGAAATGTGCCAAGCACGTAAACAAGTTGAAAGCTGCCTCGACAGGTAAACCTCCAGGGATCAAATCCTATTTGCGCCTCCTTTCTGCTCCTATAACAATTTGTCAGCGTAATCGGCAAGAGGTTGCGGGGATCGTTAGGGTTTACGGCTCTGCGGCGTGAGCGCGTGTGACCCGGAGCCCAATAATGGCCGCTGTAGGTCACAGAGGTTAATAGAGACTGATGTACGAGGCCCCTGAGTAACATCCCAAAGGAGACTGCCGCTTAATCCTTATTAGGCCGCCCGTGTTAGCGAGCCTTACCTTTCAAAGCAAACAGCACGCTCTCTTTGCGCTCGGGGGCCCCAGGCCTGCCCCTGGTGTTACACTTCTGACCCCGAGGTCATGCCCTTTGTTCGCAACCCTTCAGTGGCTGACCTTAGAGGTCACGCTTGTAATGGAGAAGTTGTCGCGGCGCGTGCTGCCGAGGGGCCCCTCCGTGGACCACCTTGTAGAGGGAGCGGGGGCCGCCGCGCTGCCCCGCCGGCGAGCGCAGGACGCGTGTGGGAGCATATGGAACTCTGAAACTTAGCGTTTTACATAGGGTTGGGGTCTTCATCAATTTGATCAATTAATCTGAGTTTATTTGTGAGCTCCCCGCTGACATACACTGTTTACACTCACAACAATGGCCGCGAACACCGGTGCTCAGTCACAAAACCAGTCAACTGCTGCCAACTTAGATTTGGTCAATATATTTAGCAATTTTCCTCGTAACTATTCTTTCTTTATTTATTTATTCATTTTTAAATGCGACAGCTGACTCCTGCTAAGAAACCAAAACATGATCGGAGCCCGATAGGAGAATCACAGTCAGTTGTGCTGAATATTGGCACGGTGACATTTACACGTTACATAAGCAGCGATCTATCAACATGTTGGAAACTTTTGTCCCAAGTTATGTGCTTTGACACCGCAAATACTTCACCGAGGTCGCCTTGTCACACCTTTACACCTCTACGTGAAAGAAGACAGAGAGAGCTGCAGGGTGTACGGTGTTAATATACAGTTTGACGGCTGGACATTTAAAATGTCCATTTGTTAAGGATCGTGTCTGCTTACATGTTTTGACAAAAGGGAGTTTTGGAAACATTATCTGAAAGAAATAAAAAAATTATGTATTTTATTTGTGTGGAAGTTAAAGTTGTGTGGAACACAAATCCCACAAGGCGGTGGTGGGGGGGCATAGAGCAAAACTTATTTTTAATATTGTCATTGGCTTTTTTTTTTTTTCTTCAGTCAGCGAGAAGGAAAAAAGAAAAAAAAATGGCAAAAAACAAATAGAGGTTTTATTGAGGCCATATCGCCCAGCCCTAGTTTTACACTTTTGTCATTATTATAATTATAACTTGAAACACCACAATTTATAACCAAATGACTGAGTCGTGAGCTGTTAGCTAGCTTTCCGATAGTGAAATTTGACATTTAACTTGCTCATTTTAAAAAGTGTCTGATGTTCTATTTTCCTCCAGGATGACATTCGTTAGCCACATTCTCTTAATGCGATCTAATGTTTGTGTATTTTTGTTTTCTTGGCAATAGATGTGGGAATTATTCATAAAAGCAAAAATGAAATTGTTTCCAAACTTGAGAGGCTTGTTGCCACCGCAGTGCACCAACGGCTGGAGGTGTCATAAAGCTAACCTGTTAATATTGGAGCGTCATCAGTGGTAGCATTACGCAGGCTGCTCCCGTGGGGGCAAGGCCCCCGCATAGGGCTACAGTGTCAAAAGCTGCATCCGAGCCAAAGCCAGAGTTGTATCCTCGGGTGAACCCTCGGCGACGTACAGCGGAGGAACAGGCTCTGCCAAGTTTTTTGAATTCCTGCCACGTTAGACAGTAAACAACTGACAGAAACGCCGTCTTGATCGGTGAGAAGGGCGGGTGGGGGGCTGATAGTTTCTGCAAAATTGCTGATAAATGCATTTTCGTACGCTATTGTTTTGATTTCGGCACGCGGCGGCATTTCGTGCTTGTAACTATTGGTTCAGCAAATGTGGCGAGAGATGACGTCAGCAGGTTTCAAACTAGTGACCGTTTGTGTTTTTCTCATCATGAGTGTCTCCACAAAGAAGCTTTGCTCGCCTCCCGAGTCGCAGGATTTTCTGTCACCCGTGTTTACAGCGTGTGTGTGCGTGTGTGAGAGAGAGAGAGAGCAGATAGCACAGCACTCTGCAGAATACGAAGGGCCTAAGTTCTTCTTTTTGAGATTTTGGAAAGCTGAGAAGAGTTGCATTAACGCCTTTTTCTGCAAGGAGCTAGCAGAGACTGCAAGTTACACAGCAGCCATGTCTGAAAAAATCCATTTTGCTTTCCCCCGCGTATGCTCAGTGACTGCAAGCACAAAAATCAAGCGCACCAACGAGCAGTGCTATATGATGCGTCCTGTTTCTGGACAGTTTTTCCTTTCCCTCCCGCCGCCCGACTCTCTTTTGTGCAACATTGAGGAGGGGAACATTTTTTTGGTTTTGAGTTGTGGGCTCCTTTTGGGAAAGAGATTGGAGGGGAGGGGAACGGCGTCCAAAGGAGAGGAAGTTGTGTATTTTTTATTTATTTTTTTTTTTTTAAACAGTGGGGGATTAATCTGTTGCAAAGTGCTAAAGGGCATTGTAGCATTTTGGCCGCTGAAAGAAGTTTGGAGAGGGAAGTTGGGTGGAAAGTGGACGTGGCATGAATGACCTTGACCGGGCGGATGCAGAGGCTGCAAAGGTGTTCACAAAGGGTGACAGACGAAGATAGCAGGGGTGTCATTTGGCACAAAACACCCAACAAAGACCCTCAGCTCCACGCACATGGCCTGAATTGAATGCGTGCTGGGATGTTTATTACTCATGCTTGTGGAAGGGCAAGAAAGGGTGAGGGACAGAATAGGCTGGTCACCGAGTCGGGGGGAGGCGGAAGGATACGACCAGAGTCCATTTTGTCGTCCTGACATTTCTTCCCTCATTCGCACGCAGGATGGCCACTCGCTGCTGGCGAGGAAAGGCTGGCCCGGTAATGGCGGACGCGGCGTGCCATATCCGCCCCCGTTTTATATCATGGCCGGGTGCTGGTTTGGCTTTGACCGAGTCTCAAAATATCACGTCATTAACATGTTTGTGACGGAGGGAGAAAAAAATGACCTTGAATCAGGACGCCGATGGCGATTGGCTGGCACTTCCTGGTCGGTAGTTTGTTGTAGCGAGCCTCGGATGAGGTCACTAAGGTCTCCAGTTTACACACTTGGAGTTACTCATTTGCAAAGGCATGTCAAAAATATGTTTAGTTTATTGGCGTACTTATCATCATGCGTACTTATAGTACAATACTCTCAACACATACCCCTCCCCCCGTAGAGAATTTTGCACCGAACCGGTGATGAAACGTGTAGTGCGTACCCACTCCCACACGTCCCTGTTTCATCATCAGCTGAGCCCTTTCTCCTCCACTCACAGCTCTAACCCCGACTCCCCCCTCCCTCTTTGCCTCGCCTGGCTCCTACTTCTTTTTCTACCCATCGCCCTCCTCCTCTTCTCTGCCTGGGTCCCAGCCACATGCGAGAGGGTAGACTAGGACGCAGCAGTTCTGAGCGAGCGAAGGGGGGTGGGGGGGGGGCGCTCTGCTCTGCTGCTATTTCTACAGGCGGGCCCTCCTCTCTGTGCCAAAAGAGGGAGGGATATTTTACTACTCGCAGTCCCAGGATTTTAACCCTGTGCCTGCTCCTGCTCCTCACGATCAAGCAACAAGTGGATTTCTTTCCTCTGATAATTCTGCATAGAAGACATTTTTGGGCTCCCAATATTCTTCACTCACCCAAACTGTGGTAGCATTTTTTTGTTGGTTCCTCCCTACTTTTTTTGGGGGGGCGGGGGTGCTGCTTGTTGTCGTGAGTCCTCTCACTGTTGATTTTTGTCAAATATTTTCCCCTCCTCTTATCTCCCCTTCACCTTCCTCTCCCATCTCTCAACCTCTCCCTCTTTTTGGGGTTTCTGCCCCACCCTCTCGCCCTATCCCCTCGCTCTCACTCTCTCTCTCTCTCTCTCTGACTCTCTCTGTCTACATGTCTCTCTCTTTCTCCTCTGTCTCGCTCGTGGGCAGTCTCCAGTGAAAGCGGAGCAGGAGGGCGGAGCGGCCGACCAGGCTTTTTTTTCTCTGGGACAGGTGCCAATTCTAAACAAAAGGCACAGAAAGCCGTAAAGGAGTGAGATGATTCCGATGGGGAGAAAAATGTTTCAGGGACTGATTGGCATGTGCGTCCACAGGTCGACTATTCTCCTCATGCACGACTTTGTTTTAGTGGATTTGAACGAGTCGCTGCCGAGCTCCTGAATCGCCTCGTTCCTCCTCCCTGTGCTCTCGTGCTCCCGTGAAGGCATTTGAGTTTGGAGCGGGGGGGGGGGGGGGGGGGGGGGGGGTTGAAGAAAGGAGGAGGGCGGGGTGGCGTCGGGCTCGGGCAGGAGCAGCACGAGGGAGGAGCTTCGCCTCCTCTGCTCCCTTTGCATTATTCATATGCCCGGGCCGGTGCTGCGATCTGACTGGTTGCCCAGCTTAGCATTCAGCGGACGTGCAGCAGCTCTGTTTGCTAACATTCCTCATTCAAAGCCTTGTTAACTGCCAGACGGGAGGAACACGCGACTCCGTGGGAAACCACATGGCCTCCCCATTGTGACGGGCCATGACAGTCTCGGACTGGATGGTGGCAGACAGTGGAGAGAGCGAGGGAAGCCCCCTTGTAAATATTAGAATAGCTTTTAGTCAGGTTTCCCCCATGCTCTGACGCGGTCTGGACAAAGGTGGCCAGACCGAAGGGGCAGAAACCAGACAGAGGGTCCGACAGATTGGCACACGCACACAGACTCGACTTTTCTGGTACTCCGGACGGGGCGCTCGTTGGCACAGTCGTGCAGAGCTGTGTGACTGAATCCGGGTTCGTTCTCTGCCTCTCCTCCACAGAGCGGATATGTGAACACGCTGCAGTGTGCGCAAGCTAGACGTCCACCACACAGAACGGCGGCGCTCTCTCGGCGTCGAGCCTCATTGGGTAAGTCGGAGAGTGTGTTTCTGTGGGTGTGGAGGTTTGAGTGTGTGTCAGCAAATGAAGGAGTATGCACACATGTGGAGGTATTCTGTGCACAAAAGTATGAAAACCACATACAGAATGAATGCTTCGTTTGATGTAATTCCCCCGTCTGGGTGTCTGCTTTGCCACTTGACTATTCGGATGGATGACTTCAAGGCAAACGTGGCATCGACTACAAGTCTGAAACAGAACAAAGCTAATCTCCACTCTGGTGCATCCTGACTTGCAGTTTAAGCCGCACGTTTGATGTGTTGAAAAGCGAGCGGAGGAGCACTGGCTGGGCCTGGGTCCAGACGGGGCCTGCCGCACAAGGCCGAGCCCCACCATAAGGCTCTGTCTCTGGCGTTTTTTCACCCCGTCTTTCTCCTTTTCACTTATCCCAAAGTTATCACGCACTATATTGAGTTTCCACATAAAAACTCAATGAATGTGCCTGCGCTTGATTCCTATTAGAAGGCTGAATATATATATATATATATATATATATATATATATATATATATATATATATATATATAAATAAAGAGTCATCAGTGACACGTGGCCACACATAGCTTTACAATGCTTCCGCGGGCCTGAGAGGCAAATGTTTTTTTGTTTTTTTAAATTTAGTCTTAATACATGCACTCGCTTATCTCTTCTCTTTTGCAATAAGTTCCAATGTTTTTTTTTTTTCCTAAAATGTGTTGAAGTCAGACTACCTTAAAATAGGTGTGCCGTTAAAGCGGGAGATTTGTACACGTTTTAGAAAATGTTATGTTGCAATATTAGCATTAGCATCGCAAACCACTCCACCCCTGAAAGAGGAGCAGCAGCTTTTTTTGTAATTTTTTGTATTCATTTTTTTTTTTTAATGTATCACAGCATATTTTTCAGTGCAGCCAGTATATATCTATATATCCCCTACATATGTATTTAAAATGAGAAATTAAATTTCAGTTGTGTGGCACTCCTCTACAGTACATGGAGAATGGACAGTGATGACAAAGTAGGTGTGGAGGCAGCGTGAGTCATCAGTGATATGTCGAGGCATCGCACCTACTACCTACTTCTCATCTGCCACTTGTTACACTACGAGCGCCGCCATCTCTGTCGCCCCGACAGGAAACCCCAAAAGTGAAATTTGTGCCCGATATGTCTGAACCCCTCCCCTCGGAAAATGCTGAATACGAGGCACCTCACTCAAATCGGTAGACACTCAGTCTTTCGTTCTGCTTTTACATACGTTTTCCTGTTCACTTTGTTCATTGTGATTTTAAAATATGTTTATGTCAAAAAAACAAAACAAAAAAACATTGCATTACTTTGCATAACTTTCTGTAATATGCCTTATGAGAAAAGGGGATACGCACACATTTGCGTGTATTGTTTGAATAATTGCCAAAAATGTAATGCGTCATCGTCTTACGAATAACTCCATCTATGGCACTGAAGGCCGTAAAATTAATTTCCCAAAAATGCTAAAAGTCAGAAAAATGAAATCAATTAAAAAAGGTGACAACAACTGGGAAGAGTTTTGTTTCGATTTTTCCAATAATAAATCACAGTTTTAGTTTCATGTACAAAATATTTAAAAAGTTCACACGTCGATATTATTTGAAAGTCAGGGCAATAACACACACACTTTCTGTCACACACGCACACACACCCCGGTGCAAACAGCCAGACACATTTGATGGTGTGCACCCCACAATGAAGCCCCGGCTCCAAAGATGAATGGGGTTCCCACGCCTCTCCCAAGGAGTGCAGGGCACAGCCTCCTCCTTGGAGCATTCACACGCACAATGGGCCTGATACAGATGGCCACTGTCTTACTTAAACACACACAGGTGCATTGGGGTGAAATGCAAAAACACACACACGCACACTTATTTGTAGGTTCAGCAGTGCAAAGCGTGCAAAGTCCAAATTAAATGAAATTTATGTTTCTTCTTCTTTCTCAAATGCACACGTTTTCGTCATTCAGTCTCCCAAGATTTGTTCATTTAATAGGGTGAGAAATGTGTGTGTGTGTGTGTGTGTGTTTTTGTGTGTGTGGTGGGGACGTATTTTTTCCCCCATGTCTCAACAGATCACATTTCAGTTATTTGCAGCTGTAGTTTTGTAATATGTACAATCCTACTGTGTTTGTATTTTTGGTGGGTTTTGTTAAATTGTTGAATTTAATAGTAGTCCTCATTTACCAAAGAGTAGTTATATACAATCCCCTCCATTTGTGTGTTTACATATCACGGCATAGAAATACATCTTAACTGATAACAATTTTTAAACTTCCAAATGTAATGTGGCAATACAAAAAATGTAAAATTCCATTCATAACGCCATTGTTTTATTTATTTATTGAATTTTATTAAATTATTTAATTAAATTCTGCAGTGTATATTATTAAACCTGTCCATGTATATTTTACAAAATATATATTTTTATAATTATGGAATTACACTTGAGGCAGTATTTACTGTGTGTGTGTGTGTGTGTGTGTGTGTGTGTGTGTGTGTGTCTCAACTGGTCACATTTTAATTATTTGCTCCCGTAGTTTTGTGTGCTTTAAATTGCTGTCTTTGATAAGGGTCCGTGTTTACCAATTTTTCGCAACTCTAATTAGCACACAGGAACAATTTTAAAGGATTTTTTTTTTTTTTTTTTTTATATAAAAGTTCGATGTTCAACCCAAAAGCCACAAAGTGAGTGTGTGCTGATGAATCAGAAACGGCCCATGAACGTTCTAGTCTCTTGCCAGTCAATGATGACATAGTGTTGTTGCATGCAGTTTAAAGTGAGGTGCAGTATTTTTGTACTGTGATCACTCTAACATATGCTTCATCAGCCTTTAATGATACACTCTGCAGGAGCTGCTTTATGACCGAATGGGCTCCATGGACACCTTTCCGTGTGTGTATGTGTACACACATGACCTCATGTAGCTGACTGTCGTTTGCTTTCATTTGCAGGCTCAGTGTATTTCCCGGGCGAACCTCAACGTCAAGGTTAGTTTAAAAAAAATTTTTTTTTTTAAAAACACGTTGCATTTAATATCCTCTTGAATTAATCATGTGATTAGCTGTGTGCCACCACGTGGTCGAATCCCTTCCGACTGGCGTCATTTTGGTTTCCCTTTCCCAGAACCCTGAAGACTCCCTCTTTGCTTCGAGTCCGCCGAACACGACCCGTCCCATCAGAAGCTCCCAGGGCGTGTTGTTGTGTGTCGAGTCCTCTAAACCGGTACGTCCCTGAGATAATCTCCTTTAAGGAAACGAGCGCAAGCAAAAAGAGGGAAGCAAAGCCGCGGGCCTAAAGGTCAAATGAAGATTAGAGGGGAAACAGTATACGAGGGCACACCGCCTGGCACCCGGAACTGCACAAAGGCCTCATTGTCACGGGATCCCTCACATGCTTGGGAGGACACCTGTTGGCGGCGTTGTTCAACTGCAGTCAGGTCCAGTGCAATGCTTCATCTCAAGAAGTTTCACCAATCCTTCTTGACAGTTTAACACAGCTTTTCAGTTTATGGTGCGTTCCCCAAACAGGGGACCGATTTTCTTCTCCTCTCATTAGTGATGTTTATTTTATTACAGGCAGAATAAATGTGGTTTTAGCTTCTCGCCTTTATGTTGGCTCTTCCATCCAAACTGAGGCAGAATATGATGATAGCTCCAAATAAAAAGTCAGAAGTGAGAGTTTTTATTTTATGTCAACTATAACCCTGTGTGAATATGCGCTGAGTCAAGGCTTCTGTATACTTTACGAGCTGGACATTAAGTCGTACTGGTACGCCATTTATGGGTTAAACGAGCAGTGGTTGGGGGGGGGGGGGAAGTGTGGTTAGTAATAAAGGGACTGAGTCACTTTTACAAATTTGCTGCCTCACGTCTCCCCCCTCAGTCGCAGTAGCTTGAAAAGCATCACCTGAAAACACTCCTCTCCATAAGTTATGTCAATCATCCATCCATTTTCTCTTGCGCTTCTTCTCATGAGGGTCAGGGGTGAGCCGGTGCTTATCCCAGCTGACTTTACACGCTGGACTGCTCGCCGGCCCACACGCATTCAACTAAGCATTCACACCGATGGCCGAGAAAGAGTGAGTCTTCATGGGTGCATGTTTTTGGAATGTGGGAAGCAAGGCGGAATAACCGCAAAAAAAACGACGCGAGCAGCGATTTGAACCCCAGAACATGTCGCCGTCTGCTCGGCAGACGCGCTAACCACTCTTGCACTGTGCTGCCCCACTTTGAATTTGATTAAAGTATATGAAGACAAATGATGAGTTCAGGTCCACCTGCACAACAAGATAAGATCCAATGCAAAGTTATATTAGAATCACTATTTTGGTCAGAAAACAAGGTGTCAACGTGATGCAATGCACATAACAGGATCTCATTTTCTCCCGGTGGAGTATCTGGCAAGAGCCTGAAGCTTTGACAATTGTTACATGATCCTCGGGTGTAAGATGAGAGAGAAGCGAAAGTGTGACACTCTCCTGCTCCCTTGTGTCTCCTTCAGGTCGAGTGAGGCGGAGCGGGCGCAACTGCGGCACAATGTCCCAGGACCAATGCACAATTACAGCGTACGTACAAAAAACAAAAAACAGAATTCTGTGTTACCTCAGGTGGGCAGTCACCTGTGGGATGTGAGCGCCACCCTCAGGAGGAATTCAACGGTCCTTTGGGGTGAGGTAGTAGGTTGTATAGTTTTAGGGTCCTTCCCAACTGTCAGATGACTATACAACTTACTGTCTTTCCTGAAGCGACTGTAAAGGCAGCGGCTTCAAAAAGTTGTTCCGGGATTCTCACGTGAGCCTTGTTGGTACCGCGTCGTCGTTGGATATTCGGTGCATACAGCCTCACGGGTGACTCATGGTGTTCGTACAGGGTGAGGTAGTAGGTTGTGTGGTTTCAGGGTTGTGATTTTGCCCCATCAGGAGCTAACTATACAACCTACTGCCTTCCTTGGAGGGCAGCAATTCGTCCAAGGAGTCACTGGGGTCAAAACACGTCAAGGGGGGGTTGATGTCAAGAGGGCGCACCCGTGGTGAGTTCTCCTGAATATTCTTTTTTATTTGCTCTCTCGTATTTGCGTCATATGTATTACAACTGTTCTGTTTTATTCAAAGACGAATAAAGAATGAAAACAGAATTTGACTCATTTATTTCCTTGTCTGAATGAGCTCTGTCAATCCACAAGGGCAAGACAGCCTTTTGAAAAAAATACATCTGATGTAATTTAAGTAGTGTGTATGGAGAGCCAGTAGTTGGCACGTCTGCCTCCCAGTTCTGAGGTTCGGGGACTCGGTTCTAGCATTCCTTGGTGGAGTTTGCACATCCTCCCTGTGCTCGTTCATTAAAATGTGGTAAACGGATGGAATTTCCCCCACTTTTTCTCCAAAATACCAAATAATGTGATGCATATTAATCAATGTGCGAACCATGTATGACATATTCGAATGTAGTAAATTAAAAGAAAATAATAAAAATATTCCATTGTCATGAGGACAAGCACGATAGAAAATGGATGGATCAGTGGATATTTGATCTTTACTCATGAACAAATAGTCCTGATCATAGGCACAATCTTAACAACGTTGACAAAGTGAAGAAAACCCCTCCCCATATTTTTACTCAAAACAGAAGACGCCCTTGACTCGCATCCACACAGAAGAGGGCGCAATAGACCGAAAAGAATTTTGCCTTCCCCTTTTAAGAGCCGTTCTGGCATCGACTCACATCCTGAATCCGAACCAAAAAAGAATAATGAACCACAAACGCTGTTTCCAAAATGATATTTTCCGCCGAGAAAAGCAATCATAATTGTATCCCGTTTGTCACAATATTAGTAAACCGTAAGAAAAAAAAAAAAGAACTCCACATGAACGCTCAGTCGTTAGCAAAGCATGGACAAGAAAATCTGTACTTATTGTTTTGTTACTGCTTTTTCCTCCGCTCTGCCACAATATAATTCGTACGTGGTGGTTTATCCTGTCTCGTTAAGTAAATACACCATTCACATTTCTATTATTTTACCGTTGTATTTCGGAACCCGGAAGTGTTCACGCTCCCTGCGCTGTGATTGGTCCAAATTGTAGGTGTGTCAGGAGGTGTGCTCGTTCTGTCGCTCCCCGGCGATGTCATTTCCTCCGACGGGACGAAGGGCGGCAGGGCCGGGCGTGTCGACTGGAGCCGGCCGGTGGTCGGAGGGGCCACGCTGAGCTCAACATCGCCTTCGTCCGCACTGGCACTCAATCTCAAAACGAGCGTCCACGGGATTCGTCATCTGGAAATGCTCGGGAGCAAACTCTCTGCGGTAATACAAACCAATTAAAGTTTACTCCTGTTATGTAAGTGTGATTATGAGCAGCTAAGAGGCTCCCCCCCCCCCCCTCTTCTGATGGGATTGGAAACTTTGTGAGCAGTTGGTCATGGTGGAGAAGAACTATTTCGAGTTGTTTGATGACCTTGTCAGACATGAGTGTGTGATTCAGTCAGTTCCATCTTTGAATGTAATTTAGATTTTGACACCAAACAGATTTCACTGTTGCTGCAAGTGCATAAAAAAAATAAAATCTACAAAAGCAAGGACAACTTTACCCAGCTGGGCCTGGAACACATATGGTGTTACGATTTTTGTTATTCCGGACCACATTTGGTTTGGATCATTGTGAGTCTTTGTTGACATGCATTCTGCAAAGCTCTTGTTTCATCTCCTCCTCTTACGTAAAGATGGAAACCCTCACCACTTGGGAAGTAAAACAATGAATGCCTGAGCAGGTTACACTCACAGACCATATCATTAACTTTCGGTACATTTTTTTTTTTTTTTTTTAATTTAATTCCCCCCCATCATTTTGTACCACTTTTGTGGCCTATGGCTGTATGACCTTGTAGCTCAAACAAAGCAGATGTTTACACCTATTTATTTTGGGGTGTTAATTGTGCTGCTGCAAACAACTCGAGTGATTGAGAAACCTTTACAGAGTGCCAGCTCCATAATGTGTTGGCATGATCCCACTTTAATGTCACCCGCTCGGAACGCCCTGGCTTTTTTTGTTTTGTTTTTGTTTTTGGTTGGTCGTACGTGTTTGGAATCCTCGCATTGTTCTGCCAGTTTCCCAGCTGACTGTCGGGACATGTCCTGCAGACCTGCTGCAACATATTCTCACTACATCAACAAGAGCGAGTGAATCGATTGAGGATTCCACAGCTGTGGACTGTTTTGTCTTAGCGAGTGGAACAATTCCATTGGACCCTGGACACTTCAATATGACAGTTTGGGAACAAACCAACTCACTAAACTAAAAACGTGGAATGCCGAATACTGCCAAAGACATGTGCCGTTGCAAAAGCAGTGATTTATCCACATGCTGGAAACCTTTGACCCGAGGTATGTGCGTACCAAGATGCAAATATTTTGCAGGGGTCACCCTTGCCTGCACAACTCAACAAAAACATTTTAATTCATGAAGTAATCTGATGATATACTGTGCATGTTTTGGGGGGAAGGCACACTTGTTTCAAGTTTTACTGCTTTTATTGCCATTTTTGTTTTTCCAAAACAAATCCAAAACATCATAAAATTAGCTCATTCGAACCATGGTAAAGAGACCCCGGCTTGCAGTTCCCATCCCTATTGTTGTAATCTGGAATCAGGCTACATTGTGCGCTATGATAACATCAGAACATCTGCCGCAGTCAATTACTGGAAGTCGGGGGGGGGGAGCATTTGTGGAATGGCTCAAACAGATGTCCCGGCATGCTCGTGACACTACATTAGTGTTGCTTTTTCATGGCTATTTAATGGCCGTCTTGTTCGACACAAAGCTCATCAGGTTTCATTGCTGTGTTTCGTTCCGTAGTCTGGTGAGTGAGGTCGTCATCCAGCCATGGCACGGGATCTCTACTGCCCCCCGTCTCCGCTGGGGGACTCCCTGCTGGACAGCCCGCTGTGCGCGGACCTCATGGAGGATCTTCACGACATCTCCCAGTCCATTGAGGAGGACACTCTGGGGTTTGATTTCCCAGAGTACCAGAGTCCCGGTTTGGGGTCTGAGAGCTCCATCGCACTGGGTAAGTCATGAGGTATAAAGCATACTGTACATAATATATTACACACTATACATACATGCTATACTGTACATACCTGTACCTAAACACATACAGTACATACATGAAAATGACAATGTGCAATATTCTATTTGAATGCAGCGCTTTCTCATACGAAATAGGCCAACAACATTTAAATCTTCTGAGTCTGTTTTTATGATTATACTAGTTTTGGTATTCACTCGTGTTAGTGTTCGGACAAGCTGCCGTGAATGATCCCCTGAGCGAATGCATTGTCAACAGTCCTGTGATATTTGTTGAATTTAGCATTTTCTTCCCCCTGAAATTAGTTCATTAAATTGTCTTGGCTATTTATTCATTGAAGTATGGAAATAATAAATGGGGGAAAAAAACATCATTGGAAATAAACAATTGTAAACATACATTTAAAGAAATTTATTTTCTTAATTTAATTTATTTATTGTGAATAATAAACTGAAATTATTAGTTAAATAATTGTTTATCCTACGTTTAAAATTTGTTTAATTGAGTATAATAAATAATTGGGGAATTTATCGTAGTTAATTACAGAGGTTTTTTTTAACATGTACTTTATGATTACCATTCTGAGTTTTACATATGCATTTAAAATGTTCTACTCAACCTATTAAATTCATTCTACTGATATTAATTAATCCATCCATTTTCCGTAGCGCTTATCTTCACTAGGGCCGCCGCCATGCTGGAGCCTATCCCAGCTGTTTTTGGGCGAGAGGCCGGGTACACCCTGAACTGGTCGCCAGCCAATCGCGAGGCACATATAAACAAACAGCCAGTCGCACTCGCAAATTTATTTCAAATGTTTCCACATCTTTTTCATATTGTTTGAATTTTTTTTTTTTTTGTGGCGAACCAACCCGCTTATTGGAAGTCTATTCCCACTTCTCCAATCATTTTTGGGGTTTAAAAAAAAAACAACAACCAAAAACTCTTTCCTCCCCATGGTACAAATGACCTGCCCATATGTCCTTCTTAAACGTCAAATGTGGCCTATGAGGACAAAGGTTTGCCCATCCCTGTTCTAAATCGTGTGAATGATCATTAATGTGAATAAATGTGCACTCAGGTGTTTCGTCCTGTGTTGTCCGGCTGCAGACACCTTAACCCCGGCCTCCAGCCCGTCGCCGGGGGGGTGCGGGGAGGCGCCAGAGCCCGGCGAGGTCTTCGGCCCCCTCAGCCTGGAGTGCAGGGTGTGCTCGGACAAGGCGTCAGGCTTCCACTACGGCGTGCATGTCTGCGAGGGCTGCAAGGTGAGCCGATAACACTTCGGTGCAGCGTTTGGCGGACAGTTAAAGCCACTGCAAAGAGTCGGTCACCGAACCCTCACGCATTCACACACATAGTGTTTGGCATGCAGAGGCGCATGACCCAGAGGTCAGTGGAAAGTTCCGGAGACAGCGAAGCCAGCATGTGAGGTCGGGGACGCGGCGGCCTTGGCTGACTCGTCACCTCTCCCCCGCTCGGCTTCCTGCCAGGCTCAGTGACGCGCGTACACTTGCACACACGTGGAGCAATGCCACCTCTCATGGGAAACCGGCTGGATGTCGTCAGGACTAATCGGGATGTCTGATATTGTTGGCTTTTGTTGAAGGGACGCTCATAAAAGCGTGACGTCTGCAGGCGGCGTGAGTCGTCACCGCATTGTTGTCAACTCAAGCCACCCCACTCGAGTTTCAAAACTTGCTGGTGATAATCTCGGCCCACTTGCAACCTTTTAATTGTTCAACATCAAAGCTACTGTGTGCACGCCAGATATTTGACAGCTGTCCCGTTCATTGCCACATCATGGAAAGATCCACCATGTGGAAATGTGCCTGGCAGTTTGTTGGTATTATTCAATGTGGCCATTCGGGGTTCATTATGTTTTATGTTGATTTGAAATGTCTAAAATTACACAGATCTTTGGGATTTGGTCATATTTTTGGGGGAGAAATATGGGCAAGCCAAGCGACAGTCTGTCATGTACACTCACTTCACCATCTTGGGGAACCTCACTCCATTCACGTTCTCACAGTAAGTCTTTTCATTTGAAATGCTTGAAGGCTTGAGAAAGGTGTCATTCGACTTTGGGCCTATTTAAGAATACATATGGTACAATCCCACTGACGCCTTTTGCCTCCGTAGTGCGGTGATGTCGCACTGACAGCAGTACTTGACTGCCCCCACAGTGATTGGATTATATTCAAGCCAGCCAGTGAGGGGAATGGAAAACAGATACAAGACCAAGAACAGGTTGAATTGGTTTTTAAGGCAAAGATCATGGAGTACATGCATTCAGGCTACCATAGTCATCAAAAAGTGGTGGCAAACATATACTCTATTTTGCCATATTTTTATGCAGCTCAGTCATATGCTTTTGATTGCAAAAAAAAAAGTCAGTTCTACTAATTGTAGTGCAATAGCTTTTTTGAAGGAGATAGCAAAAAATTGTTGTGAAGAGCAGCATCAACATGCAATGTTAATCAGTACTGTATTTAGATATGACCTAATTTCTGCTAATTAGTGTTCACTTTTGTAGGAAATCCGATGAAATTATTTTCGCATCAACTTCTTATACAGAGATATACTGTCCAGCTTTAATAACTATAATGTTGAAAACTACACAATGAGTGAACCTTTACCTATTGTTGGGGAGGGGAGGCAATCCACACCCACCCGCCATAGATACCCTCCACACTGCTCTGGTTTTATCCACTTTATATACTTCTATCTAAATTGATCAAACAAATCAAGTGTCTACTCATTTCAGTGTGCTACGTTTTGTAAGAAATATTACAAAAATCATCCAGTAATATCGACCGCACAGCTGCTCAATCACGTGTATTTTATGCCTCCACCAGGGTTTCTTCAGGAGAACGATCAGGCTCAAGCTGGAGTACGACAAGTGCGAACGCCACTGCAAAATCCAGAAGAAGAACCGGAACAAGTGCCAGTACTGCCGCTTCCGCAAGTGCCTCTCGGTGGGCATGTCCCACAATGGTGAGGTCAGAAGTTGCTTATTGTGGATGCTGTAGAATTGCCCAACATCTGACTGATTTTTCAAAAGAATTCCAATTCAAGCCATACTGGCACTGTACTGTAAGTATACTAGAGGTGGCAAAAGTACTCACACTCTCTACTTGAGTAGAAATAATGATACTTTTGTTTTAAAAAAACAACAACAACAACATCGTGACAAAAGTACAAGTCCTCATTCAACTTGTAAAGTAAAAAAAAATACAGATGCTGCAATCTACCTAAAGTACAAAAACAAAACTGTCAACAAAACTGCGCACAAAGTAGTTTCTGTCTTTTATTAATTTGCATTGGGATAATACAGAGAAGAAGAAAACAAATCACCGGATACAGCTTTGACAAAAGGTAATAATTTTGTTGAGTCATTGCCGTCCCTCGTTCACGTTCCTCCGTGTCGCTCCAAGTTCCCAAGATCTCAATCAATAAAACGATGCAAAATTAGTAGGAGTCGCAGTCGTGATGGTAAAAAGTAAGGAGTAGAACGTATCAATATCAGTTTTAAAATGTAAAAAGTGGTTCTAAAAATGAATGCTTAAGTACAGATGACTCAAAAATCTAGTCCAGTCTTTGCACTTGGTACTTTTCCCCCAGTGAAGTACAATGAATGCAGCTGCATGCACTTTTAACTCGGTGGTGGAGTTTGATGCACAAGCACAGAAAACGCGAGACACAAGGACCGCACTGTATCGTTTGCGGGCGAATTTCCGAACGGGAGGTTGCGCAGGATTTGCAAGCGCGCTGTTAATCGACTTAAGGAATGTCACCGCTCAACAGCCATCCGCTTCGGTCGCATGCCCCAGGCGGAGAAGATGAAGCTGAAGGCGGAGAGCAAGATGGTGGAGAAGACGAAAGAGGCGAGCCCCACGCTGTCCGACCACAAAGTTCTCATCGGGCACATCCACGAAGCCTACATGAAGCACTTCAACATGAACAAAGCAAAAGCTCGGCTCATACTCACCGGGAAGACAAGCAAGCCGGTAAGGCAACACTTTTTCACGCACTTTATTCCATCTTCAGCTCACTCGTTTCTTCTTCCTCTTCAGCCTTTCATTATCCACGACATGGAGACATTCCAGCTAGCAGAACGGACCCTAGCGGCACACACGGTGTCACAGGGCGACGGCGTGGAGCCCGAGTGCGGCCTCCCAGCGAGGGTGCTGGTTGCCGCGGTGGGTTGCGGGGGGCTCCAGCAGAGGGAGGCCGAAGCGCGCCTCTTCCACTGCTGCCAGAGCACCTCCGTGGAGACGGTCACTGAGCTAACCGAGTTCGCCAAAGCTATTCCCAGCTTCCAGAACCTGGATTTGAACGATCAGGTACCAATTTTCTGTTATTTTAACGTTCCATTATAATTGTTTTAAATCACGCTCATTAGTTTGTTTTCATTTTTAATATTAATCTTATTGTTTGACAAAAATCCGTTTTTGTTTATTTATTTATTTTATGTGCAACATTCATTTGAATTGTTTTATTTGTTTATTGTCTTTATTCATTCATGAATTGATTTATTGTATTAGAAAAATAATTGTGTTGATTAGGAAGCAATGTCCATCCAGGCTCGCTCTGGCTGCACGGCTGTGAGACCATGCTGTTGAATTGCAAGCAGCAATGGCATTCCAACTTTTTTTTTTTTTTTTTTTTTTTTTTGCCAAGCATGTTGCATTTACTGGATTTTGCTCACTTTCAGGTGACTCTCCTCAAGGTAGGTTGAGGCATGTAGATTTGCCCTTACTTCCCGGTGGTAAGACAATACGGATTTGAGAAATGCATGCGTGCCGTTGATGCCATGTAATTTTCAGTTAATACTTTTTTTTTTCCTGCTATTTATTTCTTTTTTTTTTATTTCATTTATGCTGTATCTAATTTGCTCACTTTCAGGAGACGTATTAAGGTTTGCGCTTGCTGCCCGGCTGTGATGTCATACGTATGTGAAATTGCAAGCAGTGATGCCGTGTCATTTCTCAAAGGAGTTTCTCATTACAATGATCTAGAGCGGGGGATCTCAAACTCAAATTCACGGTGGGCCAAAGTTAAAAATTGGGACAACATCGTGGGCCAAACTCAATATTTAATGAATAATCACTGCGATGTGCATGTTTCCCTTTTCTGCAGAAAGGTAGCGTTAAGGTTTGTCATTGACAACAAACTTAAATTGTGCTTAAACACTGAATCTGGAATAAACAAACTTTCATATTATAAACGCGAGAAATCTAATTTGCAATAAAAGACATCAGTGGTGTTTGTTGTTTTGTATTTAAATAGATAACATAAATTCTTCTGTCTCTCTATCTTCTATTTATCTGTCTCCAACTACCTTTCTTTTTGATGTAAATCTTTTTTCAAAGGCCAACAACAAAACAACCCCCCAAAATGAGAGTGTCCTTCAATAAAAATCCAAACCTCAAACTATTAACAGTTCCTGCCTAGGAGTTGATAAAGGGCATTAAAAAAAAACATTCATTCAATTATGTTATATTCTTTGTTACAGCCACGTTGCTCCGCACACGACAAACAGGTCTGTCTTTTACTTTAGGGAACAGACAATCTGCCTCCCACCTGTCTTGGAAGTTACCTGTTTTCCATCTTTTGTTTGGCCATTTTTGGGAAGGGGAAGTGTAAATTTGCTCAAGGAGAATGGCAGAAAAGAAAGGGCCGGTCTAGACTGGACTGATGGGCCAACACACTAGCAAAGCATTCTGGGATTTGTAATATGAGTGGCGCATGTGCTATATACTGGCGGGCCAACTCTAATACACATTTAATATGGTCTTGCGGGCCAAACATAATTATATCGTGGGCCAAATTTGGCCCCCGGGCCTGAGTTTGACATATATGTTCTACAGTATCTTGCATTTTTTTTCCACTCGCTTTCAGATGACTCAAGTGGTGTCATAAGGTTGGCATTTGCTGCACGGCTGTGAGACCATGCGGATGTGAAAATGGAAGCAGTGACGCCATGGCATTGTCTCAAAGCAGATACTATTTTAGCTTTTTTTGGTATGTATGGTACATTTTTCTGCTCATGTTTAGGTGACTCACCTCAAGTTATGTATTACGGTTTACATTTGCTGCACGGCTGTGAGACCATACAGATGTGCAAATGCAAGCAGTGATGCCCTGCAATTCCCTCAGCGCAGGTTACTCATTACATTTTTGATATTTATGCGATATTAGTTTTGCTCACTTTTCAGGTGACTCTCCTTAAGTGATGTATAAGGTTTGCACTTGCTGCTTGGCTGTGAGGCCATGCATATGTGCAAATGGGAGCAGTGATGCCATGTGATTTCCTCATAGCAGTTACTCATTCAAACTTGCAGGTTTTCGGTGACTCTCCTGATTAAAGTATTATGTATTAAAGGTTTGCTCTCTCGGCACGGCTGTGAGACCATGCAGATGTGCAAATGCTAACCATGATGATATGGAATTTCTTCGAAGCACTTAGAATCTTTTTCCTATGTAGCATGCACTTCACTCACTTTTCAGGTGTCACGTCAAATGATTTATTGCGGTTTACACTTGAGGCATAGCTATGAGACCAAGCGGGTTTTGCAAATGCAAGCAGTGATGTCATGAAATTTTGTCAAAACATTCACTCATTACTTACTTTGCGCTATAATTTTCATTTTTTAGGGCAAATTTAGGTGACTTATTTTCAAGTAATGTATTAAGGTTTGCACTTGCAGTACGGCTGTGAGACCATGCAGATGTGCAAATACAAGCAGTGATGCAATGTCATTTCCTCAAAGCACTTGCTCATTACAGCTTTTTTTTTTTTTTACTCAATGCGCTGTAGTGTTTTCACTCACTTTCAGGTCCTCGAGTCGTGTGTAATGGTGTACACTTCTTTGCACGGCTGTGAGACCATACAGATGTTCTAATGCAAGCAGTGGCATAATGAGTTACTCATTACAACATTTTTTGCTGTGCATGTTATATTTATTTATTTATTTTGTATTTCTTTTTTTAGGTGACTCTCCTCAAGTACGGGGTTTACGAGGCTCTCTTCACCCTCCTGGCCTCTTGCATGAACAAAGACGGCCTCCTGGTGGCGCGCGGCGGCGGCTTCATCACCCGTGAGTTCCTCAAGAGCCTCCGGCGGCCCTTCAGCGACATGATGGAGCCCAAGTTCCAGTTCGCCACGCGCTTCAACTCCCTGGAGCTGGACGACAGTGACCTGGCCCTCTTCGTGGCAGCCATCATCTGCTGTGGAGGTGAGGTAACGTTCCATGGAGACGACGGTTTAGGTCCTCGCTTAGTTTCCTCGTCTTTGTAGACCGTCCGGGTCTTGTGGATGCGACTCTGGTGGAGCAGCTCCAGGAAGGCATTGTGCAGGCTCTGCGGTTCCACCTGCAGGCCAACCACCCCGACGACGCCTTCCTCTTCCCGAGACTGCTGCAGAAACTGGCCGATTTGCGGGAACTGGTCACAGAGCATGCTCAGTTGGTGCAGGAAATCGAGACGACGGAGGACACGTCGCTGCACCCCCTCCTTCAGGAGATCTACAGGGACATGTACTAAGAGATGGCTCAATTAGCTGCTATCTCCCATTTCAATGTACTGTAGACTATTATTTTTGGGAGAAGGGCAGCTGTGAAAAAGGAGCCATAGCTAACAAAACAGTTTGTAAAATAGTGCCTAAATAGGGTGATGGCCAAGATGACAGACTTATGTTTCAAACTGTGTAATACAATATGATTTTAAAACAGATTGTCAAAATATGACTTTTGTCGTGTGATTGTGCCTTCCACAAAAGTGACCGCTGTGAAATAAGCGATGAAACCCCTGCATCAATAGTTTGATGTGTGGTTTCTTTGATTTTTGAACCACATTTAAGGTTGAATTAACCAGGAGCCATTTATTCACAACGGAATTCCACTGTAAACAATCATTCAAAACTAGTTCCAGTTCATACACTTCGTACAATGTAAGTACCCTACATCGTTCATAAATACAAAATACTGTATATGTGTCAGTGTGAAATAACTTATTTTGACTAAAAAGACAATTGTATGTAATATTTTGAGTAAATGTTCTCAAACTCATGTTTAAAACTGTTTAGAACAGTATTTTTAAAAAGTGATTTTTAATGTGTGACTGTGCCTTACAATACAAATGTGACCACTGTGAAATAAACAATTAAACCCTTCAACATTTTGTGGCAGTTTTTTTTTTTTATTTTGAACCAGATTTTAAGCTTGGATTCACCATTCGTTTTCAATGGAAATGAATTGATGTTGCTTGAAACAATAGTTCTAAACTATTGAAAATTGCTCAGTCATGCATGACATGAGTACGAAATACTTCTGTCCCACGATAATAATAAAAAAAAGTTTTGACAAAAACAAAAATCGGTTATATTTTGTTAGAGAGAAGCAGACTGTGAAAATTAATAGATATAAGAAATTAAATTTAGGCCAATTTGAAATAATTGGGTGTGATTTATCCCCGGTGCGCTAGGTGGCGACATGTGATTGAAGCCAAATCAAAATGACCTCCTGCTGTTTGTTAGCTGGCAAAACAATGGAAGAGAGTACACGCCAACATCGCCAAAAGACATTTACATGCCAGTCGTGTGGTTTAAATTGTCCTTATACTTCCTACGGACAGAAACCACCAAACACCAGAGCCATTGTGTAAGTAGAGAACGAAGCAGAAGCCGTAGCAGCGTTCTGTGTGGGGCTAGCTATGCTAACGCGGTTAGCTACTACAAAACCCTTCACACGACTTCCCACTTTTTCACCCCCACCATTTTCCCGCTATTCGTATAACTTTTATGGACACGGCATGCATCTAATTTCATTTATTTGTCGTTGTTCAGGTTGCTGGAGGAGTGCTATGTGACGAAAGACCCATTCAGTCCGGAGAAGGACAAGTTCCTCGTTTTGGGTTCCAAGTGCAGCTTGTGTGGAATGACTGTATGTGTTGGCTCGGTAAGAATTCGGTTGAATTCCATAAACATGGCGCCCTTCTGATATGAACTCAAAGTTACGAGTGTGTCGTTAAATTTTACTTGGGGTGAGAATCAATCCACTGAACCAGAAATAAAATTCACTTTCAGTCGTCTCCGCAATTGAAACAACCCAAGGCAAAAGCAGACATATCGTATTAGTAATCATATTTTTAAAAAGGTGAAAACATATTAAACAGCTACAAACAACTATACACGTTTTTGGGGCACAGAGTGACAAATGGAAAAATTAAATGTACTTCCAGTAGATGGCAGAGAAGGTACAATACATTGGTGTATTTGTTGCCATACATTAGACTGAATGAGTCAAGCTTTGCTTTCAATTAAACAGACCCAGATATCACACTATCAATTTGTGACTAAATTGAAACGAGATCATCCTTTTTTTTTTTTTTTTTTTTTTTTTTTTTTGGTTAAGTGGTACCTTGGGATACAAGTGACCCGATTGCAGAAACTGGATTACCTTAAGAACAGCCTGCTCGTTGAGTGCTAACATGAAATGAAAGCCATTGACATGCAAAGGGGTAGTATTGGTAGCTGCTGTTTTACAACTTTTTAAGCCGTGGATAGTTGAATATGACAATATTTTCGACTGCTATTTTTCCATAATACAAAAAAAAAAAAAAAAAACGTTTTCTGAGGCGGAGGCTAGCACAGATGAATGGAATTTCCTTTAATTTCATTGGGGAAAGATTATGTATTTTAAGTTGTGAATGTGGTCACTGAACAAAATAAACTTGTATCTCAGGGCACCACTGTATTTATCATTTTTGTGACATTTTCGTTCAGTGGTGTGCCATTGTTTTTTTTCCCCCCCATGTAAAATGGGCGCCATCCCCCAATAAAGGTTGGGAAGCAGATTGTGCTCCAACTTCTGTGTTTGTGTGTGGTTTTAATAGTTTGCCCTTACGACTCGGTAATCATGTGGTGCAGCGCACGTGTGCTGAGGGAGCGTTGCGAAATCAATTAAAGCTACTTTTGCACACCCAAATGCCCCCCCCCCCCCCCACCCCCCCCGGCCCCTGCCCACTCCTCACCCCGGTTCACTGTGACCTGTCACGTTTACTGTAAACTGTAACACACACTCACTCGCTGACTCTCCACTGGCAGGACTGCAGTCTGTTCTACACCAAGAGGTTCTGCCTGCGCTGCGTCAACAAGAACCTGGAACTATTTCCCCGCCAGGTCCGGACGGAGCTGGCCAAGAAGCCGTCGCGATAGGTTTTATATATATATATATATATATATATATATTTTTTTTTACCAAAACATAGCATGGGACACTTCAGCACCGCCACCATCTAATGAAACATACGAAAGCGGTCCACTTGTATTCATAGGCTTTCAGGTTTATTATTGTGAACTGTACTTCATAATAATTTCAAATATTTTGTCCTCCTCACATTACTGAATAAGAAGAACCAAAATACTGACTCGTTCAGGCGATTGTTGCTCATTGTTGACTTCTGTGGATTCACACAGCTGTTCACTTGTGCTCATGCCGTAAAGATATTTATGAACGAACATTTGAACTCGTATTGTGGCTTTCTTCAACCTCTGCGCGCCCGTCACAAGATGTTTTGACTTCCAAGGCTGCAACGGGAAAGTTGAAGTCGAGGCATAACACAAGCCCTGCTGCAAATCTATTGGTACAATGTAGCAAATGGACACCTCGCTGTGTTTTTGTTTGTTTGTTTGTTTTAACTGTTTCACTGTTTACCACAGTTGACGGCGAGCCAACGATGACAAAACCGCTGTTACTTTTCTCTTACTTTCGTGACAGCGACGCCTCTAATCTGCGCTGAGTGGATTTGCCGAGATTTAATCAATTTTTTTTTTTTTTTTTATAGTACGCCGCAATTGGATCAAGCAGCGCTAACTTGTGAGCATGTCTACAATCAGATGATGCTTGCGATAGTACTACGCGTCCCTACTATCCGGCTTATGTTTTATCTATTAATTGCAAACAGCTTTTAAAGTCTAGTATTTATGAGTGCGCTATTTTGTTTTGTGTACCTTTTGTTTTGTGTGCAGTTTGTGTACATCACACTGGACATTTTGTTTGTACATCTTTATTGTATTTGCTTTTATTTTGACTTGTTTTGCTCTGCTGTCTGCAGCCAAGTTGGCATTGCAAGAGAGAATCTCTTCTCAATTGGCACACCTGTAAAAAATAAATAAATAAATAAAATAAAATAAGCTCCATAAACTAAAATGTATATCTTTGTTCGGGTGACAAAGTGTCAGTCGAACATTGCAGCTCAAGGAAGATTTATGTTGTGCAAGTGCTTGCCAAAAGATGGCAGCAAAGGACTACTTTTGTCTAGATGACGTGACACAACTTACTTGAACAGTTCTTTTGCACCAAGATGGCGCCCTGATTCGAGCAGACAAACAGCTCTTAGGTGAGTTTTCCAGCGAAAAACGGGCAGGGGGGACGGGACGCAAATGCCGAACTGGGAAAATGTGGGCGTCGACTTGACTGATCTGAATCTGAATTATTGCCGTTTCCCTGTGGCCTTGAGCATGAAAGCAACTTGATCGGATGCTGTGACATCATTTCCCCCCGCCAGTCACTTTGTCGAAGAAGATCATCATCGGGCTTTTTTTTTTTTGGGGGTGGGGGGGGCAATATAAAGAGCCAAATAAGAGCTGCGGTATGGATGGAGTGGAAGTATTCATTCGGCAGTTGTCTTGTTGTTGACTCGATCCAGTGTTCCTTTCTCGCTTAGTGGGCGGCGCGAGCAAGCGCGCAGACCAATGAATGGCCTCCTCTGTTTAAATAGTCCATGTCGACTCGCCTTCTCACTGCTCACTCGAACGCCATGTTGGCTCTTACGACTTGACTCGTGCGTATCTGTGTGCATGTGCGTTTGCAGCTTTCCGACCAACTTGACAGGAGCGCTTTTTTTTTTTTTTTTTTTTTTTTGGAACCCCCGTGGCTTTTCTGTGGATTTTTTGGGGGACTGTTTGTGCATGGCGCACTGGAGTACGCGCGCCGCATTCCCGTTGTGATTCTGCAAGGAATACTATTTTGGGGATTTGAGCGTTTTTTGTTTTGTGTCATATGTGCAACAAAATGTCAGACGTGCGCCTTTCCAACGCGAGTCCGCCGCTGGAGAGGGTCGACGCGCGGCAGCAGGACGTCGTCCGACCCCCGGTGTGCAGGAACCTCTTCGGCACACCTGACCGAGAGGAGATACGTGCCCGCTTGACGGCCACCCTCCGGGATGACGTCCGCTCGTTCGCGGACCACTACAACTTCGACCTGGACGGCGAGGGGCCGCTCCCGGGTGGAGACTTTAAGTGGACGGAGGACCGGGACGCGCCGGAGTTCTACTCCCGGCCGCCGCACAGGAGGCAGGAGCCGCGGGCGGAGGACTCCGGGGAGGGTTCTCGGGGCCAAAACAGAGACTCTTCGAATAAAAGATCGTCGGATGCTACAGGTGACGACAACAGCGCACCCGCACCCGCTCCCCCAAACCCAAAACAAGCACACGCCCTCTCGAAGCATCTTTGCGGACCTCGCATTTCCTGCTTTTTGCCAAACTCCGCTTTTGTTTTTTGGCGAGGACGTGCAGCTTCGCGCAGCGACACTAATCACTCCTCCTCGTGACGACTTTTTGTTTTGTTTTCTACCGCCAGGTTTGTCGCGCGAGTGCCCGACGAAGAGGACACACTCCGGGGGAGACGACGACGACGACGCCGAGCCGCCCCGTGGCGCTGGAGGTCCGGCGCCGCAAGTCCCGTAAACAGAGGCTGAAGCCAGCTCGGTGCGTGTCATTGAACGCACCACAAGCCCTTTTATTATCACCGATGTCACTTTTCAGTATTACTAGTATTATTATCGGTGTGTGTGTGTGTGTGTTGCATCTATCAGACTAGAAAGTGTTTCTTGTCATTGCGGATACAACTAAAGTATTATTACTTCTCGCTTCATGGTGCATTCATGTGCTTTCTTGCTTCTTTTGCAGGCTGCATCATCGGGAAGAACCCTCAGCAGACCCCAATAGGAAGGCAATAGAGGCTGCACAAGCACTGAAATATGTACACTATCAAGTTTTGGCACTCTTATTAATGTTGTTTTTTTAATTATTCTTAAATGGCCTCAGAAGCAGCAGACAATGTAGCAAGAAGTGTGCAAATTGATTATCATCCCCTGACCCTCCATTTTCTGTTCTTACTACCTATGTGCGTGTTTTCTTTCTTTTTTTTTTAAATATATGTAGCACATAAAAAGCGTTCTGCTTTTCATGCCTGTGTCTTTGAATAAGTGTGAATTTTGACACGGGGGGGGAGTTGCAGTGCAATTTCCACCCTAAAAAAGTTTTTTTTTTTATTTGTTGTTTGTTTTCCAAGTGGTCATTAATGTATCATTATTATTCAGGTATTCCACTTTTTTTTGTTAAATGCAGATTTCAACAAGTCAGGGTTGCATGGAAACTTAAATATATTTTGTTTTTATTATTATTATTATTATTATTATTATTATTACGGCTTGGTGTCCCAGCGTTTTGGCTTGCTGCACTGGCAAGTTTCCATTTTACCTGGGACTAGCCACAAAACAACGTTTACATGGTCTCATTTTTTTGCCCCCTTTATTTTATTATTATTAAAAAACTATCAGGGTTTTGCCAAAGTGTGTGCCTTTTTTGGCTGAGCAATATTTGACCAAATTTCACAGTATTTGCTGATAATCATAAGAATGTATATGTATATATATATATATATATATTATATATATATACATATATGTTTGGTTTATTCTGCAGCCCATTGTGTTTAACTGTGGTGTCCAGATTAAAAAAAAAAAATCATTGCGCTACTTATGCAAATATGTGAAATTCATGTGGAACATGTAATTGCACTATTATTAAAAGTTTTTGTGGAGTAGGCAGAAAAACAAACTTGCACTGCCTCAGTGAGGGTGTAAACTCTGAAGTGTACCTGTGTGCCTTAAAAAAAAAACACTGAAAAATTAACTTATTTATGTTTCTTGTGTGTGCGCGTGTGTGGTTGGTTGTATGGCTTATCCAAAGCAACGTTTTTTGTAAATATGTTTTAATCATTGTTTTTAAAAGATAAATAAACTGTTGCAAAACTAAGCCTATAATGTTGTATTATTTGTCCTCCCACAGTCAATTTATGATGCCAATTTTTTTTTCCACAGGCACACTATAAGCGGTCTAACCACAAATCGAAGCTCAATGATATGCAGTGGGATCTTATTTGCACTACAGTGTAACCTCACACGCACTTGGCAACAACTGCGTGATAGTGAGTGAGCACAAATGACCGTGAAAAAAAAATAAAAATAAAAAATGCAGCCCAGCCCTGTCCTCATGTGGGGCAGAAAAGCTTCAGTGTAGGCATGTGAGCTGCAGAAGGAGGAAAGAGAACTGGCTTGCAGAGCAGCCAATCAGAGCAGAGAACACAAAAGCAGACCACTTGGGCGGCAGCCAATCAGAGAGCCGGGGGGCGGGAGCTCGGAATTGTACAGGCTGTTCTTTTCATGAAAGACACGTACGCTGCAATTAGTTTCATTGGCTGCCTCTCTCCTGCTGATATCAGTGTGGAGGAGTCAAAAAACAACGTGTGTGTATGAGCTATTCTTGTATTAGTCACCTCTTCTGTGTCTGCTGAGGCCATTACTCCGCAGTAAGTTTAAAAGAAGAATAATAATAACAACAACAGACATTGCAACACACGTCACCGTCGCTCGAGTACAAATCTGCGAAGTCAGAAGGGGGACACACACAAGTGATTCAATACTTTAATCGCGAATGTTTTTTATCGTTCGGTCCTATCTCAGCCAATCAGATTCTTACCTGCTCCAGCTGTTCTTCATCAATGCAATTAGTGTGTGTTCTTTCAGCCTCTTTAAATAATATCCTTCACCAAGTGTGTGTGTGTGTGTTTTTTTTTTTTTTTTACTCCTTAGTTCTTTTGTATTTTTAAGTATAAAATGTCTGTGTTAAAGCCCCTAAAAAATTTGCACCACAAATGTTGGAAATAATGTTATTTTTTCATGTTTTGGATCATTTTCTTGAACAGATGCCTATTTCCACTCGAGAGGGACAAAGTACATAATTAACCTGTGTATCCACTTTTTGTGACATTTTTGTGGTGGTGTACCTTGAGATGTATATTTTTTTCTAAAGTAAAAATATGTGCCTTGTCTCAATCAAGGTTGAGAAATGCTGCATTAGTGTACCTAATCCAGAGACTTTTAGGCTACAACATTGATGTCTAGTACATCTTTTCCATCTTTTTTTTGGTTTGTTTCGCTATTATGATTATCTTCCGGCCATGTCACGAAAAGCTTTTACATTAGTGAAGTTAATGTGCGGTAATTGTTGCTCCAGATAACGAACGAGGGCCATAAAACGTTGAAGGCTACGAATAGATATTCACCAGAAGGCCTATAAAACAATGAGCTCACTTCTTGGCCATCTTTACCAAGGAGGAAGGCAGGGTGAAGATATTCCTTTTAGAATTTGTTTTCGTGTGGAAATACAACTTCCCCAAGCAAGCTGATATTAATTAACCCGTTCTTCCGCGTCATTTTTGCCTTGAAGTCACACGATCATGAATGCAGAGGTCTTTTAATTTTAGCGTGCTGCTAAAAGTGACCATTTGGCCAGATCTTTTTGCGGCGCAGCATGTAAACAAACAAATCTGCCAATGTGAGCTTTTGACACAGTTTTGGCTCTGTGAGCTCACACTCTTCTGGCCAGCGTAACCTTTTCAGAAAAGAAAAAAACTGAGACATTAAATGTGAAAATGCTATTTTGGGGGTTGGCGGACTGTGTTTTACACTCCTGAAATAGCATAAAAAGTACACGGATAGCTCAAAACAGACATTAGGAATGTTTTTAAGAATGTTGTTACCATGGAAAAGCCACCTAAAGAACAAAACAAACATTCTGATTTTTAACATCTCGTTTAAAAAACCTGAAAGACGAGGCATGTATGTTCCGACTGCTCTTCTAGTGTGTGCGTGTAGTGTTCTCAAATGACCAATCCCCCCCCCCCCCTACACACACACACACACACACACACACACACACATGTAATGATGTCTGTTGTAGTACCAGGACTGACCTGTGAGAGGCAGCATTGTGCCGCAGGCCATCCTGTGTGCCCGAAAAAACAGAAGAAGAAAGAGCAGGAGAACAAGCCAAACTCGGTGTTGACCATATACATCAGGATTTGCTATCATTAATGTTAAACATGTTTAACATTCACAATTGTCGCTCTAACCGATTTCCAAGCAGATCGGAGAAGAACCTCCATTGAAAAAGGGCGTAAAAATGCTCAATTCTGGCCTGATTATCGGAATGTGTGTACTCGACTTTAACCGATTTAAAAATGTGAGCGTCCCACCACATGGGGAGGAAAAAAATCTTCAGGTCGTTTCACGGACCATCATATGGACACCACACACATAAGAGTTGAACAGATTTAACATTTACGACTGTGAGCAGATCGGGGAGGCAAAAATATGACTCTTAACACACTCCACACCACATGATAATCACCAGGATAATCTTTCCAGATGTCGGTCCTTTGCTGACTTTGATCGCGACTGAGGGAAAATGCTCAAATTTGGCCTTTTTATCGTTACGTGTACGAAGTTTTAATAGATTTTTCGTTGATGACCACACACATAAGGGTTTCCTTTTGTGAATACTGAACAGGTTTAACATTTACGATTGTCGGCCCAAACAAATTCTGAGCAGATCAAGGAGGAAAAATCATACCACGGGATTATCGTCGGGACGATCTTTTCGAGACATCCGACAATCGGGCCTTTGCGGACTTGAATAATGCTCGAATTTGGCGCCATTGTGTACGCGTATAGCCGCTCGAGTTCTTTTAGCTGCAATGTCCTCCTGATTGTTTTTTATGTTTTTAATTAGGAGTGCAGAGTTGGCGATTTTAGAGGAGGCGCCGCTCACGCTAATAACCCCAGGCCATAACCCTTCCCTGAACGTGCGTTTGCACTCGTCGCCTAGATACGTGCGGCAGTGTGTCACCTCAACAACTTATTAACCAAGTTCCAAAAAAAAGGCGAAACTTTTGGGAACGGATTGATCTTTGAACAGTTGACCCACACACTCCTCACCCCCCGAGTCAGCGGGCTTAAGGCCAGTGACTAATGTTTGACCCGAAGACAGACGGGCGGCTACAGGAAGTATCGGCGTTGGCGGCGGGGTCGCAGCCAGGTCAAAGCAAAGCGCGCCAATATGTCTGATGGGCGCGAGCGAACGGGTGAGTCGAGGGAGGAGCGCTGAAATGTCAACATGAGAAAGTGAGCGGCAGACACAACGCTTGGAGGGAAAGTATTGGGACAGCTGGCTATTATTACACCAATAGGAAGTAAACCTTGATTCAAATATGGAGCTGGGTCTCCTTTTCCACTCTTCTTGGGAAACTTTCTTCCAATAGAGTGGCACAACGAGTTTTCAGTGTTTTTTGGTTTTTGTTTTGTTGCTTGTTATTTTACTTTGATTATGTTAATATTTAATTTACATTTTTCAACCCATAAATGTCAGTTTCATAATAAATTAAGACGTGTGTCTCAATACTTTCTGTTTACTTATTTTTTTGCTATTAATTAATTTTATTATACTTTTTCAATATATATTTTTTTCACATTATGTTTTTATGTTTTCGTGGTGTAATGATTCATTCATTTCATCGACGTATGAATTTATATTGCCACGATCCAACTGGATTGATCTGTGCTCGGCAATTTAGACTCCCGGACGTAAATATATCGATTTTAATCGTTTTATAAGGTAATCAATCGATTGTATCAATCACTATTAATGCTATTTTCTTCTTCGTAAGTCTCTTTTCTTCTTCGTTTCCTTTTCTACGCCCCATATCTAGTCAATCGTTTCAGTAGGGCCCCTAGTGGTTTTACGAGACACCACAATTTGTGCGCGTGTGTTTTTTTTTTTTGTTTTTTTTTTTTTAAAGCACTTTTTTGAAGTTTAAGACGTCCGTCTGTCTGGTGGATGGCAGATGAGAAGGAGGCTAGCGAGGAATTATAAATAAGGATACCTCAGTGTGACTTGTGGCAAGTCGCTGTGCATTTTGAAGCCTCTCAAATTGGTTAGTTTAGCTTAGCTCGCTAGCCGCTAACAACAACAGGAAGGGAAATTCGGGCAAACGAGAGGAGAACCAGCGACCATGTCAACTACTGGACGCTGTTTTGGGGTCACGTTTGTGCTACAACAGCAGGTTTGGTAATTTATTTTGCTCTCTGTGTATTATTAACACTATTCCTAAAAGTCTTTCCTCATGAAAAACTCAGTGCAGAGCCATTACTATTTAACCCTTTAGAACAGGGATTCTCAAACTTTCGGTCCAACTAGGAACTCCTTACAGTGGAAATGTTTTCCCCCCAATGACCCCATCATAAATGTAACACCAAATAAACATCTATTTTCTTGGAAAAAAACTGGCACAACAACTAAACTCATAGCTGAAATAATATAAATAACAGTAAGTTGCAGTTTCCCCCTTTGTTTTATTGCAAAGCAATACAATTTGTATTAAGCAGATTCATAGTCCTCAGAAAACACATGCAGTACAGTACACAATAAGACACGTGAAAGGAAAGTACATCAGGAAAATCTTGAGATTTCATGGCCATAATTAATCTGACCGCATTCCCGTACAAGAAATTACACTTGCTGCATGCAGGTATTTATTTCAGTCACGTGAGATGGATTTTTGGCTAAAAAGTTACTGAATCGATTTCCAGCCTCTCAATCGTTTCGATCGTATCGTTCTAAATGAACCGAATATCGTCCTTGAATTGAATCGTCAACCACGAATCGTGCTACGGATCAAAATGTAGCAAAAAAGGAATCGTTACACCCCTAGTTTGAATCATTAAATGTCCTAGTATGTTATGTTTTTAATTTATTTTTGACTATTTTTAATTAGCTGCTTTTTTCTAATTATTTTAATAATTTTTGTGTTAAGTTTAAATCAATAAATGCCCTAGTGTATTGAATTGCAAATTTGTTCTTTTTTATTATTTTAATAAAAAATATTTTTTTCCAATTATTCTTTTATAATTCCTTATGTTCAAACAAATAAATGTCCAACTATATTTTGTATTTTTAATACATCTGGGGGGTATTTTCTGTATTTCTTGCAATATTCTAATAATTTAAATATTTTTCCAATATTGTTTTTGTTTGTTATATTAAAATGATGTTTAAATCAATAAATATCCCTGTGTACTACTGTATTTTAGAATATTGTTTTATACTTTATTTCTTGATATTCTAATTATTTGAATATATTTTTCACGATTTCTTTTATTTATTGTTGTGCGCTACTTTTCTATTCCCTTTAGTACCCCCCCCCCACCCTACATAATTCTATTTGTTATGTTAAGTTCATTGTTGATGCTGATGATGACTGATGACGTTGATGTTAATGTTAGTTGTTGTCAATATTAATTTTAATACCAGTTGTTAATTTTAATACCAAGTGTTGTGGTGTGAGCTAAATGTGATTCAGACGGAGCGAACTAGCCAGAGGACGACACGTCTTTTTTTTCCTCATCATCCACACAAGCACGCACACAACACACAAACAGTTTTTTTTTTCTTCTTTTTTTTAAATGAAAACTGATAAATCCACCAACATGACTTCGCTACCGCCCACAGTGTCTATACACTGAGCTTCTCACACACACGGCCTCACATAAGAACCACTCACTTTTTGGTTGGGGGCGAGTTTAGAGTGAAAAAGGGACAGCTAATACTGCTCAATGTATCAAAACTTCACTTCCAGTGGCACATTCATAGATTGCCATACCTTTATACATACTGTACCTACAGTTCATTGAGTCACTTTTAACTTTAAACCTACATCATGTAAAAGTACATTTTATTTTATTTTATTGCAAAATGAGGCCAGAGAAAAGATTTTTTTCCCCACAGATCATTTTACTATTGTAGTACTATCAGGTTAATACTGACAGTTTTAAAGGGGAACGGAACCCCTAGTTATTTATTTATTTATTTTTATTTTATTTGTAAGAATGCTTTGTATGTACCACCACCACTGGTCTAACACGGTATTCTGATTAATATCAGGTTTGTGGAACAAGAATTAAACAGATTAATACATCCATTTTCATCCATCTCAGGGGGCCGCCATGTTACTAAGGGAAAAAAAATTGTAGTAGTTATGATAGTTACGCTCGGTAGTTTGAACCTAAACTTGCTCAAATTTTGTCAAATTTTGTCATGTCATCAAACCATAGTTATGCTTATGCGAGTAGTAGAAAGTTACACGAGTTAGTTTGAACGCAAACTTCATAAAATTCTGTTCAAACCATCACTGTCATCAACCCGCAGTTATGCTAGTAGCAGTTATGCTAGTTAGGCAAGCTACTTTGAACCCCAACACGCTAAAATTCAACAGAGGGCAGTATTGCCCAACATGGCGGCAACCTTAGATGGAAGAAAATTGAGGAATTAATCTGTTTAAATCTTCTATGAACGCAATATTAATCAGAATACTGTGTTTAAACTCGTGGGGGCACATGCCATGAATTCCTGCGGGGAAAAAAAACCCCCAAAAAGTTTAGTACCCCTTTAATAAGTATGACAAAAAAGTGATTTGTAAAAGAAACAAACTGCAAACTTCCCCTTTAATAGCCATGGATGAGAGCGTGATCCTGTATTTGCCATAATAAAAGTTTGTAAAAACAAAAAAAAAGTGACTGAAATCCCAACACCAGGCAGCAGGAATGTGTTGTTATTGGAGAAGCAGAGCGAGGCCTGGTTTGAGCAGAAACCACGGCGAGGAAACCATGAATTGGACTTCTGACGTTGTGTGTTATTGTGTGTGCACGTGCTGCCATTTCACCCTGCGCAGACGTCGCCGGAGTGCAATAAAACCAGAGGGCCGTCATTATCGTTTGCACTGTCTCACTTTACACGCAGATTTCACACCACGGTTGCGCCCTTCGTCACCCCGGAACGCACGCTAATCTCTCCCCGCCACAAACCAAAACACTCCAGAACAAATAACCATCTTGTGATGACATTTAGATTACATTAGAACCCCAGTTTGTAAAATGTATAAACCTTCACATTGGCGAGGATAGAAGTGGATCGGAACACAAAAACTGGGTGAACTGAGGGCTTAAAATGTGGGTTATTATGGTTATCACAGCAAATCAAAGCAATCCTCCAGGCTGTTTGCAGCACAGGGATTGCAGTGATCTGATTGGACACTTGGTTCCAACATGCCTTTACGCGTTAATTTATCAAGAATTTTTCATTGAAAATAAAATCTATAATTCCTACAATCATACCTGCCCCATAGGCCCGAAAATATCATGCTGAACCAGCAAATTGGACGCTTAGCCAGTGCAAGATCTTCTCGTGATGTCATGACATCTTTGATACTCATTCGTTTGAATTATCTTTATTGCGTTACATCTAATATCTTATCATTCTAGTTACGCTTTCTTCTACGAATATAAAAATACTTCCTGACACAAAATATATTAATATAAAATATTGTGCTGTTGTTCCTGTTTATGATGAGCTAATTTACCCGAGCGTCTTGTTGCTCCGCATATTTTGTAGGGCACAATCATACCTGCTCCAAAGGCGCCAAAATGTCATATTAAACCAGCAAACAGAAAATTGGACGGAAACACACCGAGGAAATGACTTCCAAAACGGAATTTGAGTTCATTTCTACACGTTGCTGCTCTTTTTTTGATTAAAATAGTTCACTTCATTTGTGTGGAATGAGTTTACTTTGGTATGGCGCGGGTTCTACGTGCTTTCTCTTGTCACCTCATGCGTGCTATCTGACAGCTCCTTCAAGCTATTTAAAGTGAACTCCGAGTGCAAATCAGGACAGCAGCCTGATTTATATCTTTCACTACGTTCTCCTTTCTTTCCTGCCAAATATATATATATATATATATAGAGAGAGAGAGAGAGTAGAGAAAGAAAGGAATGTTTTCCACACGTAGCCGCCACATGTGGCTGGTATGTGCGAGCCGCCGTCATTGCGTTCCAAAACATTTCACATAAATCCAAGTGAAATATAATCTTGTGCGTGGATAACTCGAAGACGTTTAGCTGACAGTTTGTATCGGGAGTCAGCCTTGTGGCACCATTTGGGATTTTACTACGACAAGGGTGGGGCTCGACGATACAAACACACTCGAGGCATACATTCGCTCACTCAGCGTTTGTAAAAAAAAATGATGTTCTGTCCTCAATTTTAGGGTCACAACATATAATTTTGATCTCCATTTGTTCATGTTTTTATCAGCGTTTGAGTCATTATAGAGTCATTCCCCCAACACAAACTAATTACATATAGATTTAACATGTACGATTTATTTTATTGAAAAATTATGTCATGATAATTACATTCATTATAAATAATCAATTAAGAATGATAATTTATTATTAGTATACTAAAAATAAAAGAAGAGACATTTTACATACAAACTATAGGAATAATATAAATCAAATGTGTCCTTTTTAGAAAGTTTGTCCATCCCGGCTTCATTGCGTAATAATGGCAGTGAAAAAGGCCATCATGGTCATGATTTCACAAAGGTTGCATGATGTTGGGTTTAAATCCAAATATTTTTCCTGTTTGCTGCATTGACTCTATTTTGGGAACGAAACAGAAGCTTGAATTTGACCCTGTTCCCTGCTTTCGGGCTCAACAAAACAACAAAACACATCTTCGGAACTGATTTTTTGACGATGAACAACCAAACTGGTCCAACCAGCCATTCAGCAGCAGCATAACTGTTTCCCCCTCAAAAAAAAAAAAAAAACGAAAAGCTGGTGGGCAGACACAGGTGCAGTGACACTGCAGCTCAGTACATTTCCAAACAGCCTCCAAGGTACTTTTCCAAGCCTGGAAGCTGAAATTCTCATTTTCTTTCCTAATATGTCTCATTCCTCCTGAAAACACACTGAAGAAGAAAGAAAAGCCTTTTCATTATAGACTCACATGATATTCATAAATAAAAGAGTGTCTCTCGTGAAGTGGGTGTTTGTTTGTGTTTATCTAGATGGTTGTGTTGACTTTCACACACCATATGACTTTTTAAAAATGTATATATATTTGGGTGTGCAGACAAAACGGCATTAACGTGTCTGCAATACGATCGCTCCTCGTTGCTGACACACTTCGTGATGCATTGTGTCTGATGATTTTTTTCGCATGGCTGCAAAAATCATGTGGCGGACACTTGTCCTTAACTCAGCAAAATGTGAACGAGTATAAATCAGCATCACGTTCACCAAAAAAAAAAAAAAAAAAAAAGAGCTTCTCATCTTAACTGCTCCTGACTCATTAATGATAATAATACCCTTCTGGAGGCTATTTTCAGCCAATGGCGGTTGAAGTCAGAGACATTTTTAGCCCACTCTGTACTCTTTTCCCCTTTCCAGTTTCTGAGGGAAAATAGATGTGAGCTGAGAGACCTCAGACCACAGCACGGAACGACGTCAGGCCCATTTAAAATAAAAAAAAAAAAAAAGGCCAGAAGTCAACTAAGTACAGGGCGCTCCCCTTTCCAGTTGCATCTGTGCGCAACACATGTGGACTGCGGAGCGTGATGATGTAAAGTGACCCTTTAATCACATGTATGTACTTAGGCCCAACTAATATGGATTTTTTTTAGCCTGAAGCCAATTCCAATATTTGGCAATTCTAATAACCGATTAATCGGCCTCGTGGCACTGAGAGCTCTGGAGGAAAAAAAATGCTTACAACAATAACGATATTAATTACAGGCAGAACATTTGACTGTTTTACAATACATTCTTCCTCAGTATTTGTTTAACTTTAACAAATAGAAAAATTGGCAAAAATCGGCCAATTTTTATTTATTTTTTTTCCGATTCTTGCGGGCCAAATCTACTTACATCGTGGGCCAAATTTGGCCCCCGGGCCTGAGTTTGACATATATGCTGTAGTTGGTTAGATAAATAGATACATAGGTAACTTTTAATTTTAATTAAGCACCCATTTTGGACATTTTTATTTTATTGAGTAGACCTTATTTGATTGTCAACAATCCCTTGTAAAACTGCCATAATTGACCGTGGCCTTGATTCAACTATAATAGCCACTGTTAATTAATTTGTACCAACATAAAATGTGATTGTATCCTAAATTAACACTAACACTTCATAATTTGTGTCCTTTTCAATGGTTGTCAGCTATATTCCAGTGTAGATTGTACCTTCCAGGGCTGTAATTCTCAACCAATCAGCCAGCAAATTACCTAATTTCAATGAATTGGTCCGTAGTATGAGAATTTATTTCCTATCAGTAATCTAATCTTAGTTTATCTATCTCTGCCAGCAGTGCATAGTATAGGATAGCTCAATGTCATGATGAATTATGGCAGTTCTAAAGGCAATCGCACTACAAGCAGGAGGTGCCTAATGGCAAAAAAAAAAGAAAAAAAGTCCAACATTTTACATGAAAGCTATTAATGTATAGTTCGTTTTGAGGCTGACAAGCTGTGGTAACAATAAAGGTGCAAGTTCCACAAAGGGTTCATTGTTGGACTCCTTAAGGTCACTTTCTTAGGGCCAGAATGTTACAGATATATCCTATAGCTGTAAAATACCCCATGTACAGTAAATGTATAATGAACTCCAATGGAACTGTAGTTGTAAGAATCCACTTCTGGCTATTGAGTGAGATGACTGCACGCCACCAAGATTGGAGTTTAATCTGCAATTCAAAGCGTTTGCAGTGTGATCACAGTGACATTTGTCACATATGAACAACACCCAAGTGACAAACGGCCACATTCTTGCACCGATGACACATGCCCGCCCCAATGACACATGCCAAACGGTGGCGAGGCGGAAGTGACCTCTCGCAAGGCCGACCGGCACACTCACAGTGAAAGCCGTAGAATGATGACACCATCAGTCAACATGCTAAATCTTTATCTGATTGTTTTTAAGGGAATTTCCATGACGAAGACAGGGAGAGAAAGATGGATATGGAGTTGACATTGAGTGGAAATACGTTAAAAATTTAAGTGGGTGGAATAACATGACAGACATGAAACTCCTGCACGGCGAGTGTAATTGAAAAGCATTTTCCTACACGGGCGAAGGCATGGTGACATTTTTTTTCTTTCCTATTTTTTCTTTTTTTTTTTTTTTTGCCATGCCCTTGTCAGCTGACGGTGCACACCCTGGGAAAACACACCTCGGGCAGTCTCAGCAGTTTCATTTCCACAGCAGGAACTGTATTTAATCACCCAGACAAGTCTCCTAACCTTCACTTTCTGTTTTTAAAACCTAAAAAAAACCTGTATATTATCAGCATATATGGTGAGAGACACCATGGCGTTACTGTTAAAAAGACATTGGCCCTAGAAAGAAGCCTTGTGGAACACCAGAACTACAATTACATGATGTGCACAAAGATTACATGTGGAGCAGAATAAAATGATTTCATTCTCTCAATCACTCTGATGTGTTGTTGCAGTTCAAATAGTAGAAATGGCACCCAATAATGAATAATACGATTAGGAATAGCCATTTAACAATTAATGTTTACTCATGTTTATCCAGTTTAGCCGTCAGCCAGGGATATTAAACTAAGTTTAAACATGACCAAATTTCATTGGTTTGACGATTAAAATCAAATTCATTAAACCATAAAAACTGTATGTATTATTCAAACATACTTTTAAATATGTTAGTGGATTTTCTACAACATTTAAAAGCTATGTCATTTAGAAATTAAACAAACGACTCAAGAACATTAGTGTGTATGTATTGTATTTATAATGTACATAATTGCTTTTTATACGGATAATGTGGAAATTTTTTTACGGGAGTCAAAAAACAAATGAATCAGGAAAATTGTCCACATATAAAACAAATGTTCCCCATTTTATTTCCTTCTCAGTATTAAATATTACGTAATTGTCGTGTCAAGTGTCATTCGTGTGATTGGGTTCAGGTGCAACTCATCCGCCTTGCAGCCTTGCACGCACCTTGGCCTCATTATGGGTAGTGCCTTGAATAATTAGTCACCTCCATTTGCTGTCCACAACCCCCCATGAGTGCATCCCATATTCATGTAATTGATACGCTATGCTATTTAATGTTTACATTTAATATTCACTTTTGGTCTGATGCTGTTATTGTCTGCTTTGTGCTGTGTCTAGAATATTGCATTTAAACATGGCGGTATTAATAGCTGTGTGACTGCAATACAATGTGGTTCGTTTGGGGTGTGTTTGTATATAATGGTACCTGGCAATTACAAAACCCAACGATCAACATTTCATTAAACATAATAGGTTAGGTGTTATTTATTTCAAAGACTCTTCCTCCTTGTTGTGTAACTAAATAACTCATGTGCAAATACAGTGCTGTGAAAAAGTATTGGCCCCCATCTCAAATTTGTTGAAGAAATGTGAATATCAGACAAATATAACCCAAATGAACTTATAAAGGTGTTTTTCAATGGTGATTTCATATCTTAAGGGGGAAAAAAAATTCCAAGTTACCTGGTCCTCTGCGAAAAAGTAATGGCCCCCTCAACCTAATAACTGGTCACAAACTGATGGCTGAAAATTCTTTCAGGATTTTTCTGTTAAAGAGCAGCATTCATGGTTCCATCAATCACAGGAAGTTGTCCAGGTCCTGAAGGATTAAAGCAGCCCAAGACCATCACACTACCACCACCATGTTTCACTGTGCTCCATTTATGCCGGATGTAATGAGGCACGCACCTTCCAAAAAGCAACATTTTCATCTCGTCAGTCCATATAATATTCTTCCAAAAGTCTTTTAAATCAGTAAGTAAGATGAGCCTTTATGTTCTGTTTGGTCTGCAGTGGTTTTCGCCTTGAAACTGCCCTTTTTGCAGAGTCTCTTTCCTTATTGTTGTCATGAACACTGACCTTAACTGAGGCAAGGGAGGCCTGCAGTTGTTAAGAAGTTGTCCTTAGTGCCTTTGTGGTCTCCTGGAGGAGTCATTGGACAATTAATTCATGATTTAACAAGGGGGGTATTACCTTTTCACACGGGGCTAGTTTTTTTCCCCTTAATAAATGAAATCGCCATTTAATAACAGCATTTTAAGTTCACGTGGATTATATTTGTTTGATATTTACATTTGTTGGATGACTTTCAACATTAAAGTGGGGTAACTGTGCAAAAATACAAGAATTTGAGAAGGGGGTCAATATTTTTTCACGGCACTGCAAGCAGCGTGGAGCTTGTGCCCTTAATTATCTTTTGCTGTTGTTGTGTTTGAATGCCAATATGTATTCAAGATCAATAATTGTCCCACGCTCCATCCTTTTTGTTGGAGCAAAATTGTCATAGTTCAACCTTTTAATTAAACGTGTGTTGTGTGCACAGTAGATACAGTAATATCCAATTGTGCTTATGGATACCTGAATGTAAATTACATGTCAACACAGGGGCAATTCTAGGATCAGAGGTTTAGGCGTGCTGAGCTCCGGGCCAGGCAAGATAAATTTCAGTTTTGTACAGTTTAACTCAATTCCGTTCCGACATTTATGAAGGATTAGCGGATAACTTCTTGGGAAAGTCTGTGACCCAACCATCAAATCTGATAGAGGTTATTTAAATGTTAAGCCACCGTAAAAGATGAATGAATTTGATTTATAAAGCAAACGTACTATAACTCTACTAGTTTGTGATACAGCAGCAGCTCAGCTTACACATTAACAGTATGCATTTTTTCCTGAAGTAATCCAGCCCCATATACTGTGTACTAAAAATAGCAAAAATGGACCTTGGGCTAATATATGAAATGCAATGCACAAAATGTGAAACATAGTAACAGAAATCGACTTTTGTGAATACTTTAAACAGTAATGCATACTTGTCCGGGGTCTCCAGTTTCAGAATTACTTCTACTACTGGTTGAAATGCGGCACAGTAGCCGCAGAGGTGTCCTCATTGAGGTTATAAACATGATCATCACAGGTTCTTGTTGCTTTTTTTATCGTGTTAGAACATCCTGAGGTCTGATCTCGTATTGACAACAAACTGTACTTTGTTTACACTGTACTAAAAATAAAATAAAAAAAAAACAGAGGAGGGAACTTATTTATACCTACGTCTGGTGGAGTTTTATAAGGCCATGCTTAAAAATAAACAAGCATGCTGTTCTGGCCGCTAAAGCAAGGCAATTGGGAACAAAAGTGCTGATAGTAGCAGTACACGCTGCCAGGCCTCCATATGTGAGAAAAAACTCGTAGCTGAGGTGACGGCATACTTGTCACACATGCACGACGCCCTTTGTTTTGTGTACATACGTGCCGCTATTTGGGTGTGAGCAAGAGGAAAGATTAGAGGGTGTGTTCAATGACATCTTAGCGGTGGGCCCCGTCACGTTGTTTGCTGTCCACCACTTCAGTCAGTCACAAAAAAATGGTCTCTCACACGCTTTCACGTGCATACATGAGGCCTTTTGTTGAGCTGTGGCGTGCGATCGGGCTTATGTACTCAATCACACGTAAACACTGCTGACACGCAGGGCACACACGGACGCACGCACGTACACTCACACACACACTTTGAACGTCACGCAAACGCCCCAAACATGCAGCAACCTTTTCCCAGGAGAGCCGAATTCATGCTTACACTTCTTCATTCTGCAGCCAGGCAGGCTCAGCACCTGCTGTGCAAAGTGAACGTCAACAAAAAGAGGAAATTCTACACATTTGTTTTGTGTGCTCTGTTTGTTTTCCACCACTGTGCTAAAATTAGTTTGGGAAAATAATATTTGGTGGTACAACTCAAGGGAACTCTTCTCCTGTATGTTCAGAAGTGCTATTTATATACGTATAAGAAAAATAAAATGATATTTTGTAACTTTTTGTTTTTGTTTGTTTGTTTTTTGATTCAGAACACATACTCTCTATAACAACAACAACAAAAAAACAATATACATCAACAGTGAACTTCAGGTTTTTGGGGAAAAAAAGTCAGACTGCTACTTATTAATATATTTAGAGAAATGGTATATACAAAAATGTTACTCTGTTATTTTATATGATTTCTGGTACATTTCAAATAATATGTATATTCGGCATCAATGCACTGCTTCATCATGTAACACAGTTTAAAAAATATGCAAAATGTAAAACATTTAATAAAAAGTTAGTTGAGGAAAAAAGAAGCACATTCATATTGTGTCAAAGCGAGGGCATTTATTCCGTCGTATAATCAATATCTTTATTTCCCCACCATCAAGCAAGATCTAGTGTCGTTCAGATCAATTTCATGCTACATCTTTCCCAACATCCTGCACAAATCCAACGAATGCACCTATTTCACTGCTGGGTATGTCAATACCAATGATTAATAATAAAGATTTAGAATGCTATTTTCCACCTCCACATACTCCCCTCCCTCCATCTGTTGCGCTGAGACATGTCTGTATTTGAGCGCCCGGGGGCAACGGTGGAGTCCGTGTTTCTTTACGGAGCAGCAGGCAGCACACGCGACTTCCACTCGTCCATTAATGCCTCCGGATCAGCAACAGGTGGCTCGTATAAGTCCGGTGAGGCTTTGTTCCGACACTGGGAAAAAAAGGGGCCTGGGAAAAATATATGCTTCGGCTGCTTTGGGATAACATTCTATAAGATCCCGGGGATTATATGTGATGCCTTGTCCTTCGACTGGTTGCGATCTATTTGAGGCATGGCAAACTGGAGTGTGTGACACGCTAGCAATCTGTGGAATTGATTTCATCTTTAAACGTCAGATATTAAACGTGTTATGTCTGCGGTCTGCGAGGCGTAGAACTCGTTGAACGTGGCATAGATGTGTCATGTGTCTGGAAATGAGCAACAGGTGAAAGTCAAACAACACCAGAAACCCATGTCAATGTGCTTACAGATGAGGACTGTGTTCCCATGTTTTAGACTATGGAGGCTCTCGGCAAATGTACTCATTCCTGAATGAGCATGTGTTGTGATGTCATCCCCATTCAAAAATACAACAAGGGTTTTGCGGTTCAGCCTGGTGAAAGGTTTTGGGCTTAAACATTGGCTCAGGAAGGCTCCCTGAAATGATTTTTTTTTTTTTTTTTTTGAAAATGTCCCAAAGGCAGTCTCATTCCTCAACATGAAATGTCATAGCCCTGTCCATCATGAGTAGACCCACGAAAAAGTCTCAAGACCTCATGTCTAAAAAGACACAGGAACTCAGCCATTTTGTTTGAAAATGCCATTTTAGGGTTATTTTGTCAATTTCCAGGTGGCCTTTAAAGAACGTTTAGCTCCAGAAGTTACTTCTAAACATGAAATTTGGTCAGTGGGTCGATCATGAGTAGAGTGACAAAAAGGACTCAGGAACTCGCTTTGAAAAAGAAACAGGAAGTCAGCTATTTTGGTTTGAACTGGCCCTTTTAGGATCACTTTGGCCATTTACGGGGTCATTCGGACTTTGATAATGAAGCCCCCAAAACCAGTTCCACTCAAGCAACAAGAAATGTAATAACCATATTTATCAGGAGTAGACCTGCAAAAAAATCTCAAGAAGCCACGCCCAAAACGTCACAGTTAGTAAGTTATTTTGCTTCAAAGCGGCCTTTCTCAGGTGAAGTTCGCCGTTTCCAGGGGGCCTAAAAGACTGACTTTCAAAGGAAAATTCAGTCCCCAATGCCAGTTTCACTCATAAGCGTGAATGTTCGTAGGTATGTGTATCATGAAATGACCAGGAAAAAGCCTCAAGAAGCCATGCAAAAAAAAAAAATAAAAACCCCACAGGAAGTCAGCTATTTTGTTTTGATGTGGCCATTTTAAGGTCATTTTGGCCATTTCCATGAAATATATCATTTGTGACTTTACTTTTCCAAATCCATGTTTGCATTTCGCGCCAGCTTGGCTACACTACAAATTGAGCCTTTATGGCAGCTTCACTGAATATGTGTCACTGCAAAATGTTCCCATGTTACCCAAATCTTTCCCAAACAAGTGGTCTTAAATTATTAACTGTTACTGAAGGCTAATGAGCCACTGTAAAAATAATGCCAGGTATGTTTTGGCACCCACATTAAAAGAAATCATGGAACTCTCACGTACATTTCGGTAGTTTTATTGCAAAGGTAAACATTCGGAAGGCCATACATCAAGCCAAGGGTCTCCAATAATACCCAAAGCGAAGGTGAATGGGTTCACTGTGTGTACCTTCGCAAGCTGCGAGCGATCGTTTCATTTAAAGGACGGAAAAGCCATCAGAAGAATGAGCTTTGGGTCACACGTGGGTAAAGAAATCCACTTCTTCTCGTCTCTCCATGTTGCCTCTGGGAGCCCTTCAAAGTCTGAGTGAAGTCATGCCAGAAACACACAGGACAGGCTCATCTGCTTTATTAAGACATTACATCATCTACTTTGTCTCATCAAATGTGAGGGAAATGGAGCATGTTTTCCCCTTTAGAATTTTCAACTTTTGCCCCCCGTTCATTTGGATCTTTGTGGCCATGTCCTGACCTCGTGAAATCAAACAGCGAAGTGATGTGGAGGCAGCGAGTGAGAACGATCCTCTGCTTGAATTGGAGGCCCACCAAAAAACGCAGAGTAGAGAAAACAGGGGCGAGCTGCTGCGCAGACACTTCACATTTGATCCACCCAGGACGTGCACCCTGATCCTGACACAGAACAGCCATGTGGAACTTGGCAAATGCCGTTTTGCAAGGAAAATGAACATTTTGTGCCTCCAGAGTTTGTTTTGAGCTTTCAGCTCTGTAAGAATGTTTGCTCATCTGAGTTGTTTCATGTGTTTCAATTCTTTTACTGGCCCAGTTTGCCTCCTCTGGTTTGAATAAATCCAGTTTTGGGACAGTCTAGATGAAAACTGAACAGGAACATACAATGGAAGACTGTGGAAATTAAAAATGAGTGCTGACTGCTGAAGACTGGACTCATAGGTTTTGTCAAGCATTAATAAACTACTTCCCGAAACTTCTGTGACTATATATTTAGTTTATACTATATGGTACTATTACTTTTCAATTAAACAAATTTGGTTTGTTGCTTTTCTTAATTTTGTTCATAATTTATTTGTTAAAATGAATTTAAATAATACATTTAAACCACTAATAAGCATTTTTGGGGTTTGATACACCTCCAAAAAAAAAAGAAAAAACAACAAACAACAACAAATTGTTAAAAATTGAAATAAAAATAGTAATAAAAAAAAAAATGAATCCGCTGGTGCTGAACCGCGAATATGCAGGGGTCCACTGTATATGTAAACTTGAATGACAAAACAGTATTTACTATACAGTTGTATAGTTACTAATATATATTTTTCAGTCCCGAAAGTACATAAGCACTGAGGTTAACATTTTTAAGAAAATATTTAAATGACTGGTTGATAAAGCTTCATTTGTGTCATCCATTTTAAAATAGAATAATTCTCTTTTTGTTTATGTTCATAAAATGTTTAGATATTGTTTTAAAGCCTTCTTTTTAACTCCAGATTGAACTGAATTGAACAAACGCCAGGGTGCATTAAATTAGCCAGGACAGTTTTAGGTACGAAGCTGAACATTTCCTGTGGATGGTCATCAAAACACGTCATAAAGCATCTTGCGCCAAACGCTATTGTTTTGTTCCTGCAAGAAAGGTGTTTTATCTGGGTTTACGTGAACACAGTGCAAACCCTCGCAGTAACTAAAAAAAAGTCCGGAATTGGTCACAGGTTTAAAAGTGTGCAGAGCAGCTGATGAGTGGAAATGTCAAGATCATAAATGTGTGCCGTTGTGTGTTTCCTGCCTCCCTGCTCCCCTTTCCTCCTCACCACTGCCCTCCTTTTCCTGCTTCCCGGCGGCGATTTAACAGGTCTCACGTGACGTGAGCTCCCTGTCCTCCGCTCGGTCTGCGCGGGCTCGCTCAGGACGCCGCCCTGTCTGGCCTCCACGGCCGCCCTCTGGCCGTGCCGTGATTGGCCCGGGACTCCCGCCTGTTGGGCTGGGGCGAGGGAAGCCGCGAGTAGTCGACCGGGCGTAGCGTGTCTGGGACAAAAACACAGGGCAGCCTGCCAGCTGCTGTCCCTGAGGGTTGAGCGCTGGATGGCTAAAAGGAGACATATCATGCATTTTCTTCCACAATTTAAAACCCTTCCCATATGTCTTAATACACACTTTAGACTCCCTATTTCTTGTCTTTTTGAAGCCTGTTTGTAAGGGCCTGTATGTCCCGTGCGAGTGAGCCAGTCTTCATGCCACACTACATACTGCTGGGCCAATGGTAACGACGGCTTTTGCTACCATGACGACCGGGGGCAGAGCCTGAGCTTTGAGACTAGTGAGGCTTGGCGGGCTGCCTCTTGTCATCTCGCCAGCAAGTGTATGCGTGACAACAGGCTGCTTCCAATGGCCAAGTGCATGTGTAACAATGGGCTGGATCTCGTCATCACGCTTGCAAGTGTATGCAGAACAGCAGGCCGGATCTCGGACAACGTGCGTGTTTGTAACAGTGGAATGAATCTCACCGGAAATATTTCATTTCAGCCGTCATTTGGCCAGGCAACGCTGTGCGGAGTGGCTTCTGTCATCTTGCCAGCAAGTGTAGGCATAACAGGGAGCTGGATCTTGCTGGCGAGTGTGTGTGTAACTGTGGGTTTGTTTTCACTGGCAAGTGTGTGTGTTCCAGTCATATTTAGCGATCTCGTCTTTCGCGTCACTCAGTGCGCTGACTCTCGTCATCTTGCCGGCTAGTGTATGCGTTAACATTGGGGTGGATTTCATTGTCTCCGGCAGAGTTTGCATGTTCTCCCCGCACCTGTGTGCGTACTCCAGCTTCTTCCCATGTTCCAAAAGCCTATGTTAGGTTCACTGAAGACTCTTACCAAATTTCAAATGGAATCGGCTCTGGCTCGAGATGGATAGACTTAAATGGCAGCTATGCAGCTTAATCACTGCACAACAATTTTACCAGAGGCTTCTTAAGAAATATATTTTTCTCAATTGTCAAGTATTTGAAACGGTGTGAAATTTCCTCATTTTCCAGTTGTAAAAATGTGTCGTTTCAGAGAAAAAGCCCAAAAAACAACAACAACAAAAAAACGACCTTTTTCTTTTTTTGTTTTATACAAAATGCCTGTTTTTAGGTCAAAGCAACGCAGACAAATTGGTCCCAGTGTTTTCGCATGATCATATTCATTCCTTCTAAGAAATGTGCTTTGTATTTTAGGACTTCCAAAGGTCTTTTTGTCTGGCCTGAGGACATGATGACACCAGATACCAAACTCGGAAATTCCTTGGACGGGTATGTGAGCATTACTCTGTATCAGCTACCTAATCCCCCCCACAACCCCCTTGTACACTTCAAACTTAACTGAACGATACAACAGAAACATCCATTAATGTGTCGGCTGTGTGCCACTTTTAAAAAGATTGAAGAGAAAGAGGGCTAGGGGGGAAAGTTCAAGGGGGTCCGGGCGGTATGTTACATGACAAACAGCGGGAGGATACAATTGGAGCATCTGTTGGAATGACAGGTTTATCTTGAGAGTGCAAATGAAAGTGAAAAGGAAACTTATGGAGGGCCCAACTATCATTTCTCCACTATGAATGCAGATGAAAAATCCAGATGTCCCTTAGCATACGTTGTGGTTGTCTACCACCATGCATTTCTACTACCCTAGTGGAAATAATGTGTCATAAAATGCATCAAGAAGGAGACTCGACTCTTTCCACAGTTCCACCCATGACTCACGAGCACACGCGAGCCCCGCTGATGTCCTCTTCCCTCTTTGTTCTCATTTTAAAACGCCAGACACTGACAAATAAATAAGCTCTCCTTGGGCCTTTCAAATGAGTCAGGGATGGGGCCTTTCATCACATGCCGACGCGTCAGAGGGTTCTGACGTCTGTAATGTGATCAAGTTTGACCTCTGACCCCGCCGGTCGGGCTCTGCAATCCTCTCATCTCTTATGAGGAGCGATGCGACGTTGAAACGCTGCCAGGCCTCTGGGACATCTGAGCGCTCTCGCCGCTGTCTGTCGTATGCGGTCCCAAACGCGTGACCGTTTGACCTTAGATCTGTGATGAGAAACGTGTTAATTTATTTAATTTAACCCTCATGCATCTCCTTGGGCATTTTAGTACATTTTCCACATTTTTTCTTTTAAAAGATGGCTGTTAAATCACCATACATCTATATTTATTTCTGCAATTCTTTTGTTAATAAATCACAATTTGTTCAAAACTACCAAATAGTAAATATTTGGGGGTATTTTAACCCTTTAAATGCCAGTTTTATTACTTGAATAGCTGCGTTTTCCCCATCACCCTACTATTTATGGAAAATAGTACGGTGATTTTTTTGCTTTTTTTGTACTAAAAATAAAACATATAAAGTACTAAAAATTTAATTAATTACAATAAAATACAATTTTATATAATTAAATTGTTACTTAGCAAAATATTTTTTTTTTAAATGTCTAGCTGCCGTACTAGCCAGGCAATCAGCTATGAAAAATAATAATACAAATAAATAAGTAATAAAATAGTTATCAAGCAAAAAAACATTTGATTTGAATGAATACTTGGCCTAAAATGGCTGGGCTGTACGAGCAATGTCAAAAAGCTGCAGCAAGCTTGCAATTAGGGCCCGACCGATTAATCGACCGATATTAGCCCTTTGATTTTAAATATAAATATAATGACATTCAACCGAACAAAGAATCTGCAAAAATTCGGATGATTATTCTCTCTGTTGTAAAGATTAAAAGTATTGTAAGACAGTCAAATGTTCTCATTGCAATTCATCTCTTTATTTTTGTTAGCATTAAAGGAGCAAAAAATAAGTGATGTCATTCCGATTTTTTAAATGAATCGACCCAGTAATCGGTGATCGGAATTTTGTAATTTTATTCTCCCAAATATCGGAATCGGCATGGGCCTAAAAAAAAGTCGTACCCTACTTGCAATCAAGCTACATGTCTGATGTTCACCAGCTGTAGGCACTTAAATGATGAACCTTTTTTGTTACTGTTGTGAATCAAGTTTTGATTTCCTGATTTAAAAAAAAAAAAAAAAAGAACACGAATTATTTTAAATGACCTCAAGTGGTGTCATCCCTCCAAAGTGACTACTTAAATAGTATTGATCTATGCAAAGTCTTAAAGTGACACCCATTCATGTTGCTTTAGGTCCCTGCTGTTAATTTCCCTGGCAAAGCAGCTCTATGGAAAAAGTGACACATCATTTCCATACACAAACGAATGAGCGATGTGAACACATGCACCACATGTGAGTGCGCTTTGCCCGCCGCCATGTTAGCAGTTTTGCATGGCAATCGGGGAGGGCCGTGGCTACGACGGAGATAGACAATCGATCTCTGCTGTCTGGCGCAGCAAACCGCACAGGGGGCTGCGAAACCACTGTTGAGGTCTAAATAATGAGGAACTATAACTGTCACGGCCAGACCCCCCCACCCCACACACACACACACACAACAACTCCAGCCATGCCAGAGCATTCACTGCATTTTACAATAATCTGTGTTTCCCAACCTTTATTGAGCCAAGGCACATATTTTACATTAGAAATATCACCTAACAAAAACGTCACAAAAAATATGTACAGTATACTGAAATAATGCCTCACCTTACTCACAATTGTTTTTGTTTTGTAATGTCGGAGTAAGTGTGCTCATTTTTTTGTGTTTTAGTGCTCTCCCGCTGTCTAATAAATAGCTGAAAGGTTCCCTCACGTCTCTGGATCTTCTTTCCCACACGCGAGGTAAGTACAGTAAGCAATGTAACAGGGCTGCGGTCGGTATTTGTCGGAAATAAAGTGTTGTGGGGTAACTAATTACATGTAAGGAGATTACATAATTTAATAACAATATGTATGTAAATGTAATCCATTACATTACTGGGAGAAAATGTGTAATTCATTTACAGTTGCTTTTGGAAGTTTCCATGATTACAGTTTTTGTTACATTTGAAAATGAGCTGCAAAAGCTCAGATTTTCTTCCCCCCCCCCCCCCCCCCTCTCTCTCTCTGTGGTCATGTGCCATTCTGTCCCGAGTCTCAAACATGATGTATTTTTCCAAACATGACTTCGAAGCGCCACTTTGTGGTACCTATTGGTTTATGAAAGATTTTGAAAAAGTTACATTTTACATTTTCATCAGAGTAACTTGTAATTGTCCTCTTCCCAACACTGGAAATAAATAGTCATTTTCAGACCAATTAAATGTAAAATTGGATAATTTCCCACACACAAGGGTGGGGAATACTGTGTGGACAACAACATGAGTCTGACCAATGGGAGATGAATAGTAGTAATAATAGGTGAATTAGTGGGGCAGAAGTGTGTGTGAGCATTGCATCACTCTCTTGTCCTAACCAGCCTGTCAGTGCCACACACACACACACACACACACACATGCACACACAGCATTCACGTGACTACGCACTCTCACATGTTGAAGCTTATTATTAAAAGTGGGTGTATGATAGACATGTGGTGAAAGCCATGAAGCATAGAGGGATGGAAAGAAGAAGGATCTCAAGGTCAATGGGTTCCACCACGCTCCAATTTACCACAGAATCACTCCTCCTCCTCCAACTCTTTGCCTTACCACACACCAATGGTCTGACTCCCAAAGTGGGCCGCGCTTATGAAATTCGCCACCCCCCCGGCCAGGCGGCGGAGATGAAAACCAAAATTCTGCTGCGTCTTTCAGCGATCATCACAGCAGGCCGCGGCCATATGCGTGCATTTTGCGCCTGCTGTGAGCCGCCGAGCTTGCTGCGTGCTTGTTGACATATAGCCTCACTTTTTTTTCGGCCTTATACTGTACTGCTCACCACATGCTGGTGGAGAGGAACCTGGATGGCAAGAATGAAAATAGTAAACGGACTTGCGGATATTAGCATGCAGAGTCGGTATTAAAGTCAGGAATTGTGAGCTTTGTGATGCCAAGGCCAACATACAGACTACACCACTTCTCCATTTTGTTGTCAGGGCTTAGGGGAACATTTCGGGACCAAAACAAGAACCCTTATGAATTTTAAGGTCAATTATTTAATAACCAATACCACGAAAACTACGACTAAAAGATGTTTGGGTAGCTCAGTATGTGCACATTCCTGTTCATAGACAGAAACAAAAGTGAGATAAAATAAGATGAAATTAGATATTTTTATGAAGTAAAAAAAAAACAACAACAACTTTCAATATATTATTATATTGAACTTTATAATGTATACCTGACCCAAAATGTCACTTAATGGGCTTCATGGTGAGTTGAGTATACGTTCACATACATTTTCACCTACCCCAATAATGTAATTGAATATAAAATAAAATAAAAAAAATATACCAAATGAAAATGTGTTTCGACAAATGTATTTGAATGCAAAATAATAAAAAATATATATACAATAAAACATGCATATCCATTTTCACCTCACCCAAAAATATAATAGAATATGAATTTTAAAAATATACAAAAATAAAACACACACATTAATTTTCAGAGCCCAAAATGAAATTCACAATAAAATGAAAAAGTATATAAAATTAAAACAAAATGTAAAAAAACATATTGCTTTCAATCCCAAAATCAAATCAATATGTAAAATATAAAATATGTATAAAACTTTAAAAAGTACAAATCCATTTAATATATTAAGTTTTTATTTAATAATTTAAATAATAAAATATTTTTTTGTATAAGGCTTTTTCTCGAGTTGGACTAAATGCTCGTTATTTTACCACAGCTCCAACAAGGTACTTTCCACACCCACAGTGACCTTTTTGTGTGTTTGCACTGCACATACAGTATGCAAATGTCACACATGGCTTGTGCAAAATTCATGCTGATGTGCATGCAAGAAAGCGTAAAAATGTGTCAGGTGTTTATTTGAGTCAAATATAAATGTAAACCACCAAAACCAACCAAACCAAAACTGACACCCTACTATTGTGTGACGGAATAATTTCTTCTTTCAATGGGCTCAAATTATATTACTGTTACAGTATTACTGCAGAACTTTATGACCCTGTCAGATGATATGCTGTGGTCCCTCCTGACAGAGATGACTTGGAGATAAGCGATAAGTTATAGATGTCACACCCCCAGCTGATATCCGTGTATTGCGGCGAAGTTGTATTCTGTCACTCACATTGACTGGGGAGAACCGTGTGGCGTTCACTGACCCCTATGTGCACCACAGCATGGGATAAAAAAGCCTAAAAGGAGGCCTTGTGAAAAGATACACAAGGTTATATACTGTTAATAGTCGTCATTTAGACTGAGAAAAAAAGAATTCTTTGGACTTTTGCAGTAAATCCTCATATACCGCAGGGATACGTTCCAGACCCACCCACAATCGAGAAACCAAATCATATTTTTTTTAATGTACAGTGCTGTGAAAAAGGAAATTTTTGTTTTCATAGTTTCGCCGCTGTAATACTTAAAATCAGCAAATGTAAATATCAGACAAAGATAACCCAAGTAATTGTAACTGGTGATTTTATTAATAAAGGAGAACATATATTCAAAGCTACCGAGCCCTGTATGAAAAAGTAATCGCTCCCTAACCCTAATAACTTGTTGGGCCACCCTCAGCAGCAACAACTGAAATCATCTACAGTATAACTGGCAATGAGTCTTTAAAATCTCTGTGGACATATTTTGGCCCACTCTTCCTTGTAGAATTGTTTGAATTCAGCAACACTGGAGGGTTTTCGAGCTTGAACAGTGCCCGTATTTTGACGAGGTCCCGTCAAAAACATTTAATTTTATTTATTATTATTTATTTATTTCTTTTATTTTTTTTACCAATTCAGAAGTTGACTTTCTGGTGTGTTTTGGATTGTTGTCTTGCTGCAGAACCCAAATGCATTTCCGCTTAGCTGCAGTTAATTCATGATTGACCAAGGGGTATAATTACTTTTTCCACACAGGGCCAGGTAGCTTTCAACAGTGTTTTTTCCCTCACTAAATAAAATCACTTTTTCAAAACTGCATTTTATCTTTACTTGGGTTGTCTCACAGAAGCCACATAAGATCATGGCTCAATGGTGTTTTTCTGGGCATGCAGAAATCCTACGCTGCAGGTTTATCGACCGGCAAAAAGAGGAACCACAGATAGAATGAGACCAACAGGTTGCTTAAAGTTCCTGTCATGCACTGTTCCCCTTTTTATCATATGAAGTGTTATATCATATGATCATATAAAACGATATGTCAGCAGAACCAGTGAACCGACAATTAGTGTTGGTAACTCTTAAAACTTTACTTTTCCACAGAAACCACCGCTCAGGAAGAGGAGGAGCTTTTTTTTTTTTTTCACACTGCCAGCCTCATTTCCTTCTAGGGATTTGATCAGATTTAAGGAAGCGATTTGACCTGAGGGGGGATTATTCCTGGTTTACCACGTGAAATCGCTGATAAGCAGCCACATCATTTTCACTAACGTAACGTTGTTTTTCACCCAAAAGAGACCAGAAGCAAAAACACCCACAGGAGTCATAGTGTTTCACATATGGGTAATTTGTAGATTAAAGAATGATTAAAATAAAATAAAATATTTTTTTCAATAGTAAAATCATGTAAAACCGATTTTTACATTCACTTTTCCAATTAACCAATTATTTCATAAAATATTACAAATTGGTAAATATCCATGTTACTATTATTTTATTGTTACACATTTATTTTTTTTTAAAAACCCTGCTAAATTGGTACAACAAATATTGATGAAAATATCATGTAAGTTGTAAGTTTCCCTTTTTTAACTGAACTCCTGAGATAAATGAATGTTTCTATGATATTCCCATTCTTTTCCATGCATTTTGGCCCTATTTTTCTGTTTACGTTGTACTACAGAGGTGAAGATCAGGGCTCCTGCGTGTAGAAACAATTAGACTGTAAATGTTCACTTGTTTCTGCAAGCTGATTCCTGTAAGATAAATAGACCATTCTAATTGCACACCATTTGCAAAGAAAACAAACAAATGCAACTGGACGTAATGAAGGACAGCAATCAAAATATTGCTTGATAGGCATGTCCAAAATGTTTTGTTGTTGTTGTAAATGAAGGCCTTCAAAGTCCTGGCAGCAGACAGACTGGAAAACACTGCTCCCTGTTGGAAGCTCTTAAAACAGGACACTTTATAGTAGACAAACACGTATTTCCTGAATTTAAAATGTTTGTTTCATCTAGGAAACACTAATATAGTTGTATGTAGGCAGCCTTGTGACAAATACGCACAATGTGGCGGACTGTTTGTGAACGTCACAGAAAAAACAGAACATATTGACTTAGCACATCACTCGGTCTCTCTTTAATTCAACATAAATGACATAAGTCGTCGACATTCAGAAACATCAGCATGGATTTAGTGGGAAAAATGATTATTTTCCAAGATTACTGGAATAGCGCAGCATGGCGTATTTGTATGTAGAAAGTCTGCCTCATAGGTCTTAGGTTCGGGGTTCGAAACTCAACTCAGGCCCTCGTGTGTGTGTGTTCACTGGCTTCCTTCCATGTTCCAAAAACCCTGTGTTTGGTTATTGGAAGAAATTGTCTGAATATGGGTGTAGATGAATGATTGTCTATATTTGCCCTGCAATCGGCTGGCACCCCATTTCTTGCTCAAAGACAGCTGGCTGGCTCCAACTCATCCACCACCCGAATGAGTGCCACTCATAAAGTCTTCTCATGCACGCACAGGGGTCATTTAAATGTATTTGACGACGTGATGAGATTCTGCTTATCGTTATATACTGTGTTGTATAAAAACAGATGGGGACCTTTTGAATCATAAGTTATGTTGTGTGAAATCGTAAATGTCAGGCCACACCATTGTTGAGCCATTCGTATCAACACTCTGCGGGCTAGCCTATTTTTGAGTGAGAAAAAATTTGGCTTTGGCAATCCCTTTAAAGCCCGTTGAGGACGTTCCTCCAGGATAAACTTCCACTAAATATGTCATTGTCTCCTCGAAAAAAACGCACCCTTGTCTGGTGGGACGTCTCCCGCTGCCTACAACTCCACCGTCCCACTTCAAAAAAGTTCTTCAACCATTAGAGGCCTACTGTCTAAATACTGTCTTAAAAGGCCCTCCACTACGTTTGCTGTAGTCATGCCAAGAATGACGATGAAATGCAGTTTGCAAAAGTACTCTCTCTGTTCTGAAGTAGAAGTACAGGTACTTGTGCATTGAAAGTGATGGTAAATGGGAGTCAGCACACACCTGCCACCATATAAAGTGCCTCTGATTGACCCCAAATAAAGTTCAGCTGTTCTGGTAGGCTTTTCCTCACGTTTTTGTTGTCATATCTTGCAGCAATAGCCACGGTCTGCAGAGAGCTTCAACAGCATTGAAGGGATCAGGATGTGTTGCGTCAATCGTCCTTAATGCTCCCGAGTTAACGTTCAGAACTGCGCGCCTGTTTTTTTTTTCTGGCCTATAAGCCCCAAGATCAAAACCAATCAAGATCTTTCTCAACCAAGATCGATTTACATCTTCTTTATGTTGTGTCATCAGCTGCAGAGGTTCAAAGAAGTAACAAGCCTATTTTGAAAAAGTAAGGAGGAGAAAGAACATATCTGTTTTCACATGTGGGGAGTAAAAGATCACCAGAAAAGTCATTACTCAAGGAAATTATACATACCTGACAAATCTCCTTGAGTAACGTAACTTCCCACTACTGGCAATAAAGTATACAACCAGTAAATTGCATCTTTGCCCAATACAGACGAGGCGGGAGGGACCAGGCCTGGGGCTATGAACCGCAGACAGTGAGGAAATACAGGATGCTGTTTTGAAACTATGCGTCTCCATTATGTCTTATGTTGGATGACCTTGACCCAAAATAGAGCCCCTCTTACCTGGATTTCCTGTTTTGCTTTCATATCATCCATTTCTACTTGTATCGCACTAAAGACCAGAGCTTTCCAAACCTTATTCCGCGTCTTTAAGGCCTACACGGGCGTTTCATTTCAGTCCAGATGGAAGCTCAGGGATGAGTCAGTTGGCACGAGGCCCCTGTGTGTGCCAAAGTGCGAATGGTTATCGCTCCAAAAGCCCGGAGAGAAACAATAATCCAGATGTTTCATGGCGCTGATTGACTTACTTATGCACTGAGCAAAGTCCCCAGGGAGCACGTTAGCAATCAAAAGGCATAATTTTTTCAATATGCAGAAAGCAGCTCGCTAATCAGCATACGTTTGTATGGTGCTATTTGTGCATGTGCATGATAACATCCCCCATAATTTACAACTTCAAGAGGAATCCTGGCCTTTAATCTACAATGTTTCATCACCAGGTTTAAAGTTTCACTGTGCAGATTAGGTTTAAATTCGATGTCGTGGAACTCTTCATGCATCACAATCAGGTCACAAATTAAGGTTAAAGTATCTTATGGCTACATATTTTCTATATGGTAATGTCGAGTGGTTTAACTTGTCAGTGTTATTTATTTTATTTGCTGAGAAAATAATATTCAGTAGAATTATGTCCACACAGTCAGTCATGCACCACATCCACATAGCAAGACAACAGGTGCAAATGGTTCTTGATTCTTGGGGTATTTTGTTGAAAATGTCACAGTCATGTTAAACCATTTTAAATTGTTAGGTTAGGCCCAAAAACAGTTCCCGTTTTTCTTTCCTACAACCGAATTCCTCGTGTGAGAAACCCTGACTTAAACTAATATTTGAAAAAGGCAGTTTTTTTCTTCACTTATTAAACAGTTTAGCATGACAGGTGTTCACATTTTCTTTGCACATATTGTTTTTAGAACAAAAAATTGGCAATATTAGTGGTTGTTACAACCAAATCTTAGTGCTGTGACCCATAAACAGTTCTTGGTTTTCAGTTCTAGAACCAAATTCCCATCTTGAGAACCCTGACTGAAAGGAATTGAGTAAAAGATGGCCCTTTTTTTTTTAATTTTGAATGTTACGTTCACTTATTTAACAGCTTGACAGAATGATTGTTCACCCGTTGTCTTTGCGCATATTGTGTTTAGGGCAAAAAAAAATAAGTCAATATTGTGGTTGTTGCAGCAAACATTATTGAGACCAAACACTTTTAAGTCCTCGAGCCAAATGCCCAGTGTGAGACACCCTGACTTAAACGAATAAAATATTTTCACAAAACAAACAAACAAAAAAATGACTTTTTGTTCACTGATTTAACAGTCTGGCATAACAATTGTTCAACATTAAAAAAAACAAAACAGTTTTACACCATGCTTTATCTTCCTCTGCATTCTTGCCTCTGCAGATCCACGTAGACACTATTATTGAGTCCATTTCCTCACGAGGCGTCTGACTTTTTGGGTTTAAGCAGGAGGTGTCATAAAAAGAAACAGGAATACTGGTTTGTTGCTTTTTGATCCTCAGATGTCGGCTCTTCCTATCATTAGCAATCAGAATTCGCCATGTGTTCAATCGTTCACCCACTAACAGGGAGGATGTGCTGGGAGTAGACCATTGCGAGACACATTAGTTTTACCCTACTGATGAATAGGGTGTTCTGAGCTCTTGGATGCGGGGGATCCCATGAGACAATATTAATGTTCACATGAAAGTGAGGGAATGTCACAATGGCATGATAAAGCTTTTGGGATGTTGGGATTGACCAGATGAAAAATACAGTGATGTCACACATTTTGACAGTTGAATTCCACTACTTTAAATTTTGACCACCGTATTTGGATTTCTGGATGACAATCCCATTAAAAAATATTTGTGTCCAAATGAAGGTGCGGGGATGTCAGAAGAGCAGGATAAAGTTTTTGGGATGTTGGATTGACCAGAAGGAAAATAGAGTGAGGTCGCATATTCCGACAGTTGCATCCCACTATCATAACTTGTCCTGCTCGCACAGTAAGTAAGTTTTGCTGGTAGCCAGAGCTACCAGATGGTACCCCCAACATCTGCCAATGTCTCACTGGAACCCAAAACCACTCAGAAGAATCCGCAGCTGCGTATACATCTTGTGTGTAAAAATGCTAGGAATGGCAAAAAAGCTCAGGGGGGGTCCTCACCAGGTTGCTATGAAAAGAAATATGATGAACAATGATTATAATGATAGAGGAAATACCTTTTACTGGAGATGTGGCTGGTGCTGTGTAACATTGGACCTTGGGAAACATGAGAAAGACCCGGGCTAAGATTATTTACATCGAGGCTTTACACGATCAGGATTTTTGGGACCGATCAGCGAGTTTAAAAACACGATAACCGGTCACCGATCCGATCACAAGATGGAGCAATGTGTCTATTAAATGACTTGTTTTGCGGAGCCGATCAATGACGTCATTGGTGGGATCGGCGAATTATGACATTAAAGCCGATCAGCATAAAATGCTAATTATCGGCCGATACCGATCAAGCCGATTAGATCGGTGTGAAGTCTAGTTACATCACTTATGTGGAGATTAACAACATTCGCACTTTTGTTACTTATAGTAGCCAAATGGGGAGCATTAAGAAGATTATTAATAGGTATGTTTACACTGCATAATAAACAGATTAAAATCAGCGGCGTATATCATTATACTTTGACTTTACAATAAAAGATCCAAAAACTCAATTTTGGTACAGAGAATCCATGTTTATTGCACATTTACTGTAAACTTATTAAAATACACTATTTAAACATTTAAAAATATGTTTAAATACATTTTTAAAAAAAATAACAAAATATATAATTTTTTTAAAAAATATATATAAATAAATAAATAAAAAATTAAACATTAAAAAAAAAAAAAACAAGGCTTTGCAATCAAAAGTGAGCACAAGGCATGTTAGTTTCATTGCTAATCAGTCTTGAGTTGGTAACTTGTGCAACTCCAGTGGCTTCTAAGGAGAGCCATTGGCCAATCCTCTTGTGACTCCATGTCCAAAACAACACTCAGGCCCACTCCAGAGCACTTGGATGAGCTTTTGCCTCTGCCTCTCACCAGTACAATAATCTGGCTGGAGTCCAAAAACAATATTTGTCAGAGTAGCCCTGTTCCAGCCCTCTTTCTGTTTATTACATTCTGCAGCCTGGGAACAAAACGGTTTAGGGTTTCAACCTGAAGGAGTCTGAATAGAGACACCCCCCCCCCCCCCCCAAACCATCCACTACCCCCAGCCCTCCTCCGCACTCATGTTTTTAATCACTCTTCAAAATATTTTTAATCAGGCGACACAACTAAAAAAAAAAAAAGTGTATGAATCTTTTATCCATATGCTTTCAATCAATTTCTCTCCGGATGCTTTGACCAGAAGAGCTTCTCCTTTAGCACTGCGGACAGGAAAAATGTGACTTTGAGAGTTATAGTGCACACTTCTGTGGAAAACATAAGCATTTGGAACGCCCCCAGTGGAACTTTGCGTTCAATCCACTTGTTAAATGACAGGTAATATGGAACGCTCTTATCACATCTGAACTCTTTGACCAAGAGTGCTGGCAAATAGCTGTCATTTAACTGCATTAAAAAATAAATAAATATTTTAAAAAACGGGAAGGACGGTCCAACTGAAGTTCACAACTTATGTGGGCGATTATATAGCAACAAGTGAGGCACTAAAATTGAGACCATGCCATAGAATTATTGCAATATAGCATTTTATTTGATATTTATTCAGTTCAGGCACTGTGACAATGGTGGCCCACACTAAAACTGCCTCACTTTATTTAGAAAAAAAAAAGCTTACTCCTATTACTGTATAGACATTAAAAAAATTTAGAGGTTATTTTAACAAAAATAAAATAGCAGCAATACAAGTTAAACCTTACAGGTAAGTGTGTATATTTTAATATATGTATATGTGTATATATATATATATATATATATATATATATGTATATGTGTATATATATATATATATATATATATATATATATATATATATATATATATATATATATATATATATGTAGTATATGAGTGTATGTGTGTATGTGTATATAGTAGTGTAGTGTATATATATATATATATATATATATATATATATATATATATATATATGTATATATATACATGTATGTTCTCTCATTTACTCAATAAAAGTAGGGCTGCATTTTACAATAAGAGCAAGTTATACGTGATCAAATAGTTTATTGACCCTTTTCTGTTTGGTATCTTGACACAACAAAGAAGTCTCAAACAATTTTACATATTTTAATTTAACAAATCTTAACTGAACTGTTTTCGAGGTTATGTTTGTTCAAAACCTTTTGGTTTGGTTCATAATGGCGTTTTACATATGATATGCACTTTTAATAAGAGCTTCCAGTGGGAACTTCCCACTGAGAAGTACAAACAAAAATGACTTTGCCTGTTCCATTTTAAGCGCAATTTGTTCCAAACTTTCTTCCTTTATCGGTCATTTTCTGATCTATAACTTTAACTCAACTTACACCTTCTCTCTCTCCTTGTCTCTGTCTGGTCTGTGCGCAGTCAGTGATTTTAGTAATTACCGCGTGCATGTAGATGCAGATTTTATTGGCTGATGATAGGGTGGCGGAACTCGCATGTGATTGGTCAGTGCAGTTCATCACTACCGTAAAGCCTGAAAATATGTTGCGCCGCTGAAAATAGAAGCACCCCGTATGTTTTGAATCATGACCTTTCTTTTTTGGCTATGGTGTGGGTCCGTTAGGGACTGCTTTTGGCTCCGGACACGGACCATGAGTTAGTGCCCTCTGTTTTAAACGATGTCGTAACAGTCGAGCAAACCAGAGTGAGCTGTTTAGCTTCGTAGTACACTAGCTAGTTAGCCCGCGGGCTAGCGAACGTAATAAATAGGTAACGTTCCCTAAAATGTCCCAGTACATATACTGTACATATACAGTGTACATACCGTAATTTCTCGTGTATAATGCGCATTTTCCCCGCACACAAATTGTCAAAAGTCAATAGTGTGCATTATACATAGGTATAGGGGCAAATGGAAAAAAAACTTTCACATTTTATAAATGTATGCCGCCATCTAGTGGTTATGAAAAAGCTGTACACTTTCATTCCAAAATGCCACCGCCACCTAGTGGTTATAAAAAAGTGTAGCCTACACTTTCATTCCAATATGATAGGGGTAAGTATGACTGCATATATGTACAGTTGTGCCCATAAGTTTACACACCCTGGCACAATTTGTGAAATATAGTTTTTTTTAAATATGACAGATGACTGAACAACAACCATCATTAATTTATTTAAGGTTATGTTTTGTTTAATGATCAGGCTTTTCTGAAATGCTTGACCGTTTAATTTGAATACCATTAAAATAAAATTAAATGTTTCGCCTGATCCATCCTGGTTTTCTTTAAAGAATTGTACCCGTCATACAAATTCTGCCTGAATAATCAAACAGATGAGCACAACTCTGTGTTTTCTAATTTACTAAATAAAAGTGGGGCTGTGAGTTTCAAAATAAGAGCAAGTAAATTAAAAAAAGGATTACGTGTTCAAATAACGTGCTTAACTTCAGAATAATTATTTGAAAAAAAAACGAACAAAATACAGATAATACTTCATGTTTTGATCATATGGGTAGAAGCAAAATCATGCATTGTAAAAATGCATTATAAATGGGTAGAAGGGTTTTCCACAATTTTGAGGTCAACTTTGGGGGTGCGTATTATACAGGGGTGCACATTAAACACGAGAAATTACGGTACATACTGAATATATATTCTCATATTATTCCTTATTCTGGAAAAGATGCCTTTATTTTCTAAACAGGGTTATGGGGACTTTTAATAGGGACTTTAATCGTGTAATAATCCTGTAATAGTAATACGCCTTTTGTTCTAAAACAAAAAAAGACTTTATTCATGCAGGGAATGTTACACTTACTGCATGCGATGATATGTCAGAATCATATCAGAGCTTTTCATTGGCTGAAACCTAAGGTCGGTAAGAGAATTTGGTTTATTATGTTTGCTTTGACTGCCAGTGCCCATATGTAGTTTTCGGACACCCAAGCTTCAGCTCGCAAACCCCTGGGACTCCAATTTGAGAACCGCTCCGCTCCTGTATGCCGCAGTGTTTTGACTGTTACTATCCCAGCATTTACTCAAAATGTACACATTCCTCTCCATAGTTAAGTCATTACTGGAGGTTTTCAAATAAACACATCCGGTACACGACGCAGTGTAGTGCTAGTTCTGCAGTTAAGTCCAAAGCTGTATGGGAAAATGACACATGAGGAGGAGTGCTGCTCCGGGCTTGAGTCCAGAATGTCAGCCTTCGGAGGCATCCTTCATATTTCGCCCCCGTCTTCTTGCAGGAATGTCTCGTTTCTAAGGCCAAGGTGCTGATTGCTCAGAAAAAAAGGCTGGCATGCGTGGTATGCGGCTACACAATCTACCCTCGCTTCCTGCGTGTCGTTTAAAAATACTTACTGGGTTACGCAACTAATAAAATAAATGACAAAAAAAGTTAAATATGATGAACAGTTTTTCCATTCAAACTGTGCTCAATGCACACTAGTTTTAGTATATTCTACCTTCAAATAACTTGATTGCCTTGTAGTGAAATTCGAAGGCTTGATTAATAGACTCCAGGAAATGTGAGGCCTCAAGCACTTCCTCGCAAACACCTGCTTTGAAAATTTGCTCTTGACGGGGTGACTTAATTTGTCCAGATTGACTCCATCACTTGTGCTGCATACCACCCAACCACCCTGAAGAATACTCCATTCAACTTTTTTACCGTTTGGCATGACAATTGTTCACCCGTTTTTCTTTACGCACACAGCGTTGTGTTTAGGGCAAAAAAAACAGTTGTCAGTGTCTTGGTTGTGGCAGCCAAAACTAAGAGTTAAAACCAAAAACGGTTGCTGGGTTTACGTCATTGAAACAAATTCCATATGTGAAAACCCCTGATTATATTGAACACATTGGTATGACAATTGTTCACCCATTTTCTTTGATGTATTTTGTATTTAGAGCAAAACAATTGCCAATGTTTTGGTCGTTGAAGCCAAAAATAGTGGTTGGGACTAAAAACGGTTCCTGGATTTGCAAAAACAAAACAAAAAACAAAACAGAAGGCTGTAATCTTTGGTCCTTGGTACATCCAATTCCTGAGTACATTTGTACTGACTTTTCTACATTGAGACTCATTTGATTAATGTAATACTCTTTATGCAATGTGGTTGTTGTTGTAAGATGCAAATCTTACTCGAAACCTTTCTTTATTTGGTTAAACTGCAATTAGTCTTGTTAACTTTGCCTCTCATTGAAACCAAAATAATTGAATTGTATTTTTACCTTTCTCAACATTTTGAAAAATTCTGTCAATCTATTTACACACTGTAGGGAATCAGTCCATAAAATCATACACTGTAATCACTTAAACAGCAGGAAAGTCGGCTTTATTCATTCAACGTCTTGCTGGTTTCAAGTCCAAATTTTTTGCTCAGAAGGATCTGGATGTACTGGATTGTCATCCCGATGGACGGGAAGGAGAGACATTTACTTGGAGTTAGACTCTCCGAGTGACCGGGAGCCGTGGACAAAGTCTGTGTTTGTTCAAACGTCTCGTACAGGAACGGCTCGTGGACACGTTTTTCAATGGGCCCGAGTGATGGATGATTTTCGGAATCACAACTATTCCCCCCCCCCCCCCCCCCCACCCTCTGAAGGGTCCAGTCGGATTCCACAGACGCCTGCCTCACTTCCCAGGAATTCTTGTGCAGACCTGCTATGCTCCATGAGTCTTTGTATTTCTTTGGAGCTTGTTTTTTTTTTTTTTTAAACTAAGGCATGCAGCAGTCCCATTTTATCCACAAGACACTTTATTTGAAAAGGCCTAATGATTATAAGCTCTTTTTTCTTTTAATGTGAATTGGCTCTACTGACTTTCTTGGAACGCATTTTTTTGCTCTTTAAACGTGACAAGAGTCTATGAGCAATCCAAGCGAGGATCTACACAAATTGACAACATGTGTATGAGAGGGTAATGCGACACTGAGCTAGCAGACGACCCAAACACAGGCCACCTGCTGCGGTTTTGGGAGAGAGATCGTAGTCAATCCCGCAACACCGAGCAGGCCTTTTGGATAGTGACGGTTCAAATGAGGCCACACTGGCAAGAGTCCATAAACCAGCCTGATATCCAGTGTTGAAAATGGGGGAATTTTGCCCTTAGCAGCTGCAGAACAGGCTGAGTTTAAGGTACATTGACTTTATAGTTATTCTGAATGGCCATTAAATATTTAAACTTAGGGTTGGGATCAAAAGCAGTTCTCGGTTTTAAATCCTAGAACCAAAGTCCTAGTGTGAGAAACCCTGACTGAAACTAATAGAGTATGTTCTCATGTTTTGTTCACTGAGCTCACATAACGCATAACAATTTTCCACCCGTCTTCTATACATGGAATGTGTTTTGCGCGACAACAAAAAGACTGTTGATGTTATATTGTGCTTAATTGGTTTTAGCTCGAGGACCAAATTCTTAGTGTGTCAAAATCTGCCTAATAAAGTACTTTTTTTGAAAAAAAAATTCAACATTTTGTGGGTTTTGTTCACTTGTTGAAATTCTGCATGAGAATTATTCACGTTTTTACATACACAAAGTATTGAGTTTAGAAAAACATTTTTTTTTAATGTTGTGGTTGTTTTAATCAAAACTTAGGGTTTGGACCAAAAATAATTGCTGGTTTTCAGTCCTCGAACCAAATTCTAAGTCTAAGATACCTTGAGTTAGAGTATTTTTCTCAAAAATAGGGATATTTTTAAATTTTGATTTTGAGTGCTTTCTTCACTTATTTAACAGCTTGGCATAACAATCGTTTACCCGTTTTGTTTACACATATTCTGGTTAGCGCAAAAAGATGGTCAATGTTGTGATTGTTGCAGCCAAAATCTAGGTTGGCAGTGCAAACATTTCCCGGTTTTAGACCGAATACCAAATTCCCAACGTGAGAAACCTTGACCAGACCAATGAAGTACTTCACTCAAAAAAAGGTACTTTTTAATTTATTGTTTTGTTCACTTATTTAACAGTTCGTCACAACATTTGGTCACCCGTTTTCTTTACGCATAATGTGTTTCGCGCAAGACGAGTCAACACTGTTGTAGACCCATTAAGAGTACATTAAGGCTCTTTATTAACAGTTACTATACACAATGTGTGCAATTCCTCATCACTTCTTTCAGTTGAGTATCCTAATGCCGTGGTGAGAATATAGATGCACTGCAACTGCTTGCCAGCAAACACACGCACACTCATACCCCCCCACACACACACAATCACGCACTTGTGCTTGTTACTTTTTGGACACAGCCAGCGACATGGGCAGCACACAGATAACATGAGGACGCCCACTTCCTCCTTTCCCACATTTATCACCACCCTTCAGGTGACCTTGTGCACATGTGAGTCAACATTGATGCACATTATAAAGTGTCTCTATGTAACTAGCAGGACTCGTCTAAACTCTAAACTGGGCAAAAATGTTGCCCAGTTTAGAGCCCCAGCTGTATTGTCTATTTATAGTCGACGCAGCAGTTTTTGGCAAGTGGTTTTCTCGATCACGCTGAGACCTGGAAATGTTCTTACCAGAATTGCACACAGTTTTTCCAATGGATTTGCCATGTGCTTCCCTTCCCAAACCTGTGGCCTTGTGTAAATCACTGGGGTGACTTTCGGCATTGATCACGGTTATGTGATCGCGCGGTGGCATAGTAAAAATGGACTCGGTGCCATCCGCAATCGGTTCCACTGGAAAAAGTTGAACTTTCCAGACCGATGGTGGTTCTAACATGGAGAGGCAGAAATCATAGTGACATGGCTTGAATGGAAAATTACGAGTACCCCGAAACACATGGATAATAGTGATCCAGATTTGTCCTAAAGGGTCTCACTCCTTCGTAAAGATTTTTTTATTTGAGATTGAGTAGTTTCTACATCAGCAATATCATACAAATAAACTAGAATAGCAGTCAGAATAGTAAAGCCCTCCACCTTGGCATAACAATTCTAAGGCCAGAATTGAGGGGTGCAGCTAATCCTGCTGGATCAGGTTGGTCACTGCCCCACTTCTACCACCATCTATGCAAGTGGACTGCATAGACGGCTAACACTAAAGCACTCTCGCCAAATTTTAAAAGCTCTTTTTGTCGACAAAGTACTCTATTTAAGTCATGGTTTTTCTCACGTGTCATTTGGTTCTAGGATTCCCACCTTGTTCGTTTTGGCTGCAACAACCACATCATTGACAAAAATGGCAAGATTCTTCTTCAAAAATGTATTGTCATAGCAATCTGCATCCTCACCAAAACAAATTGTCTCCTGCTAACAAACCATTTTAACATTCTGTATTGTTACGTATGATCTAAACCACCATTATAAGGTTAACAAATTGAAACGCTTACAATTGGACAGCAGCTTAATCGCAAGAACGCACACGTACCCACCCTGTACAAATACTATAAAACGTCTCACACGCACGCACTTTTAAGAATTGAGTATGTACAAAGAGAAAGCAGCTAAAAGCACCTTTGCTCTGTCTTAAAACAAACAGTCACCAGCAGATAAGGTAATGATTACACACAATGATAAATGACTGAGTGACAACTTCAAGACTAATTGCTCGTGGCTCACTGCCTACTGAAAGCCTACTGAAACTGAAACACCCCACTCACTTCAGTTAAATAGTCCAAATGAGTTTTTAATCTATGCTCCTGTAGAGTCTATTTTGAGTGTTCATCGCAGGTATGACTGGATCATATTTCCAGCCGGAATACGATTTTTGCAGATGGTGGAGTGTGCAGAGTGCAGAGAAAAAAAAGAAAATTGTTGTTGACTGACTGGCAGTCGTCCTGTTGATGTTGGCGAGCGGGCGGCTCGGCAAAGAAAGAGGAAGGAGGAGAAAAACTTTAGGCCGGTCTTCTAAACATGCCTGCAGTCAAGCTTTGACTTTAATAAACCATGCTCGCACAGAATGAAATATTATCCGACTCGTAATTTAACTACTAGTGGCTCACTTCTGTTGAGACATTAATAGTCATCAGGGGAAGGTGATTCACCGCCTTTCTGTTTAACTTGTGGGTAGAAATAAGTTTCAATTAGGGTTTTTTAGCCCAGAAAAACAATCATAGTGTCATAGATACCCGTCTCCTTCATATGCCTGAATTGTGTCACTAAAGTGAAAAGTTTAAAAGGAACCTATTATGGAAAATTGGGGGGCCCGGGGGGAGGGGGGTTCTTGGAAATTTCATTTACGTTTTTTTTAGCCCAGAAAAACAATCATGGTGTCATAGATACCCATCTTCTTCATATGCCTGAATTGTGTCATGAAAGTGAAAAGTTTAAAAGGAACCTATTATGGAAAATTGGGGGGCGGGGGGATGGTGGGTATGGTTAAATTAGCCAATGGTGGTTTTGCACAAGCACCATTCATTCTCAGTCAAGAGGCCAATGGGTGAAACACTATCATCTTTCGCCGATGCAGTATTTGTGACAGTTAAGTAACAAGTTTAGATGGGGACTATTGTGGAAAATTGGGGTTGGGACCAAAAACGGCTCCTGGTTTTTCAGTCCTAGAACCAAATTACTAGTGTGAGATACCCTGTCTCAAGACTAATAGTGTACTTGTTCTTTTTGTTGACATATTTAACACTCTGTCATGACAATTGCTCACCTGTTTATGCAAAAGTACAGTCAATGTTGTGGTTGTTGCTACCAAAACTTCTACAGATTAGCGTTGGCTCTCAAATGAGCGGCTTTCGGCATGAAAATAATTTGTGATTGAAAACTAAAATACTTGAGAAAATATATAATGTCTCTTTCATAGTTTTCACATCACAGAGCTCCTCAAGCTCGTTGGTATGAATTTATATGACAAATCTGAGGCATTTGTAGAAAACAGCCTCCATTGAAAGTGCATAATTGATCCAAACTAGGTTGGTTGGGCCTAATGAGTGCAATTCTAACGTCATGATGAATTAAAAAGCAGCTAAAAGCAAGCAATACAAAGCATTTAAATCGGTTAAAGAGAACTTAGAGAACACACACAAAGCACAGGATGGGGAGAGATGAGTTTATGTACCAATGACACAGACCACCCTGGAACTGCGCTGACAAAGACTCCCCACAACTTGGAGTGCAAGAGTGCGTGTCCACCAGAAGAGGCGACAGACACACACACACACTCTCTCTCTCTCTCTCTCTCTCTCTCTCTCTCTCTCTCTCTCTCTCTCTCTCTCTCTCTCTCTCTTCAAAGTGAGATGTGGGGAGAATGTTAGAAATTGTGGGCTTTTTTTTTTTTTTGGTTACTAATTTAACAGTTTGCCATAACAATTGTTCACATATTTTCTTTGAGCATTTTAAATTTACATCTGGAAAAAGTGTCAATGTTGTGGTTGTTATAGCTAAACATTAGGGTTGGGACTAGAGGGGTTTTTCTGGTTTTCAGTCCAAGAACCAAATTCCTACTGTGAGAAAACTACTTGACTTCAATTGTTCAGCCATTTTCTTCAGGAATCTTGTTTGGAGCCCCAAAAATTTCCTAGCGTGACAAACCCAGACTTAAACTAACAGGACTAGTTCAAAAAATGCATTTATCTTTTCAAATATGAAGTATTTTGTTCACCTTTTGTGCAGTATGTCATGACAATCCGCTATATACGGAATTTCATGTGACCGTCACGGAAAACGGGATAGCTGACTTATTGTGTATGCTACGCTAACGAGCATAACTTGGATTGATGACATGATTGTTTGAAGCCGAAGTTGCTGAAGTTTTCTTTGTAGGTGGTGTCTTCGGACAAAAGTTTAAATGCATGGATATCATTTATTTATACAAATATGGTATGATACGTAAACATGAACGAAGCCTAATGACTATTGTCATCTTTGGTGGCTCTGTGGCTCATAGCTTGTGTTTAAAAAAAAAAAAAAAAAAAGCCGAACACGTTTGAAGTTCCTACGGGTGCTTTGGAACGCCCTTCCCCATTCACCCGAACAAGGAGGAAGTTCTTTTACCCGTTTTGCGAAATGCGGAATTAGGTTGTTCATATACTAAATTGTTCACCCATTTTCTGTATGTATACAATATGTTGTCTTTTTTGGATTTCAATCCTTGAACCAAATTCCTGCAAAGGTGCCCCTAACTTTTTTTTGTTTTGCTCTCTTACTTAACCATTTGGCATAACAATTGTTCACCCGTTTTCTTTATGCATCGGTTAGAAATCGCGGGGTATGACGTTTTCAATAACGTGACCAAGATAAATGGAGACGCATAATAACACAATGAGGGACGGGGGGGGGGGGTGCTGCAAGCCTCCGATACCATGACTAATAGTGGTGTAATAGCGGCGTGGATACACATGGACACATGCAGCTGCAAACCACGAGTAGACAGTCGGGAGTCCGAAGTGACGCACCCTCATCAGGCCTGCAAAATCGACGTGTGTGGCCCGAGCCGGACTCCTCACCCTCCTCTGTGAACTCTCGCTCGCCATTTTCCTTTTTAACTATGTAAGGAGGAAAAAACATAGGCCTGAAAAGAGGGTCAACGCGCACAACCCACAAGTATCTTTTTTCTTTGGATTAATTCTCACACACCTCTCTCTCACTTCTTCTTTCCTGAAATGAACTTTCTCACTTACAATCAACTCTGTTGCTTCTTCTTTTTTAATTATTATTTTTTTTCATAACACTGAATTACTGCATAGTAATTCATTAATCCATTTTCTATATAGTCTTTGTCCTCATAGTGTTGGGTGAGGAGGTGCTTATAACCACTCGGTCTCTGTGCTGCTCCCTGTGAAACTGCATGTCCAAATTTGTATTATTATTTTTTTTAAAGTCTCAAACCAAAGAAACATATTGTTTGGAGGATAAAGTTAAATTGCTAATTATCATGCATTCTGCATTATAATGTGCTGCCCCCCAAAATTTGGTATTTCTGGATTTTTCCATCGCTGTCCTCCATGTTCAAATTTTAAACCAAGTCAAAGTTTGGTTTTGAACTACAATGTTGTCCTAATTTAACAACACACACAATAGAATCTGCATTTTCAACACAACAATAACCAAAATGTGTGGTTTGTTTGTGCGAGTGTGCTATGAAATGTTTTTTCATTCCAAACACCTAATAATTCCCCAAAAAATGGACTTTCAAGAAGGAGAGGCCATGGTCAGAAAAGCAACATTGTGCAATAGCATTGTCAGGTGATATTGATCACAGCCACTTGGAGGCATATTTGTATGGTCTATGGTCTATGCTATGCTGTTATGGTTTCTTTCGTTTTGGCGAACGTATTCCCGAGCATTGGCGGGCAATATCTGTGGGAATTGCAATTGCCGGCATTCCCAAATGGGCTTTGATGGCTCCCCGTCTGGCCGGGGGAAATGATTCAGGCCGTTGGCATGCACGGTGGAGCTCGCAGCTGGACGTTGCACCTGCAGCCGGGACAACAAGCTGTTGGGTACAACTTTTTTGACACACTGTTTTCATGTGCATTAAACTTGCTGTCCCTTCCTTTCTTCACATGCATTGCAGTTTTACAGTAAAACCAACTCAATGACTCAGTTTAAGGGAAAAAGAATGATCGTTCGGCCTGTCAGTAATTTGATGAAAATACTCCAAGGCAACCTAGAATAATATATGCAAAATATCATATTGCACAAGGGATATTAGAGTAACAGGAGAAAATGTCCAAACCAGGTCGTGTGATTGATGGGCGTGGAGGAAGGTCTAAAAATTATGACGGAAAATGACATTGACTTTATGTTGTGAGTGATGGCGAGCGACGCTCGGTTACCGCACCTTCCCTCAAGCGCGCATTACTCCATAAATTACGTAATTAGTACAAGGCCACCTTGGGGAGCCTCAAATATGGCTCGTAAACTTTAAAATGAGGTCAATAAATCTCCAGAGACAAAAGTCATGTCAAGTTCGGTGGTTTGCTTTTAATGGGTCGTGAAGTTTGCATGACGCTTTACATACAGTGTGCCAGGCGAGAAATATTTGCCCCCCCCCTTCCTGATTTAAGATTTTTGTTTGTTTGTTTGTTTTGTTTTTTTTGTGTCCATTTTTGTCAAAACTTAAACCACAGCCGTAGAAAAGAAAGTTTGGATAATTGACATGCATGGCGGCCATATTATAACGCAGCTTGACATGCATTCACTATGCAATGCAATGCAAGCAATTGACAATTTCCAAAATTTACCAAATGCAAGGGATAAAAATACAGTGGTGCCTTGAGATACAAATTTCATGTGTTCCATGACCACACTGGTAACTCAAAACGTATCATATCTCATCGCATCATATCTCAAATCACCTTTCCCTATTGAAATGAATGGAAATGCCATTAATCAGTGTCAGCCGCCCCCCCCCCCCATAAAAGCAAATTTTTGTCATGTTTTTTAATGCGAAAGATAGCGCTTCATAATGTTACACTTTATATAAACATACAGTAAAGAAATAAATAGAATTAAAAAGAATGAAACACACTTTTTGTCACACTTTATCCAACAATGCACATTGCGCTGCTCATTCTGGACCAAAGCTCTCAGAAGGGGCAAGGGGATGCGTCCCGCCCCCTTTTTCAAAAAGTATCAAATTCATTATTCATCTGTTTAAAGTAGTGATGTTTGATTTTGTTGATTAACTTTTGATGAATGTGGGGTTTACCTCCCACAGGCTTCGTCTTTCTGGGTTTTTTCGGGAAACACTGCATCTGCACGCCTTGTCCAGGACGAGTGGAACAGCCTACAGTCACAGAGCAAACCATCTTCCCAAAAATCCACTGACAAAAAGCCAAAAACTGACCAAAACTGCTGAAGCCCTATACTATAAACATACTGTAGCAGAAATGGAGATGCTGGTTACCAACATGGCGTCCATAAATCATATCGTGGATTTAACCAATGACAGAGCAGTGCGGTCAGTTCAAAGAGTGTCCAGACTTTCTTTTCTACGGCTTTGATTTAAACGTTTCGGATCATCGAGCCTATTTTAAAATCTCACAAAGATAACCCAACTAAATACATAATGCAGTTTCTAAAAGAAATGCACCATGCCGCAATCCAAAGAAATTCAAGAGCAAACGAGAAACAAAGCGATCAATCTGGAAAAGGCTTCAAAGCCATTTCCAATTCTTTGCGACTCCAACAAACAACGGTCAGAGCCATTAGCCACAAATGGAGAAACCTGGGAGCAGTGCTGAACCTTCCCAGGGGTGGTCCAGACAACCAGAATTATTCCAATAATGCAAGGAGGTCACAAAAGAACCCAGACCTGCAGGCCTCACTGGTCACTCCACCATAACAGAGACACTGGGGCACTTTTTGACACTATTGGATAAGTAAACATGATGCAGGTCATGTTTGTATAATGTATAAACCTTTTGGAAGGTGCACAGCCTTTTTTATCTGGCATAAGAATAAGAACATTTAATAAAGAAAAAAACATCATGGCCATTGTCAAACATGGTGGTAGCAATGGGATCGTCTTGCTTTGCTACATCAGGACCTGGACGACATTTATATTCACTTGGATTGTCTTAGTGCGATATTAAAATTGGAGTGAAACGCTTAAGTGTGAAAAATGTATATATTTTTTAAACATCAGAAATAAGGAAGGGGGCAAATACTTTTTCGCAACACTGGATGTAAAACAGTTCACTTTTGCTTTGCACTTTTGCTTTTCTTTTGAATATTCTTTTCAAAGAGGAAGATAGGAGTTCTCCTGCTTAGTGAGCAAAAACATGTGACAGGTCTGGAGAGAGATATTCTTCAGAGAATGGAAAGCTCCGGGGGTCAACCCTCGCTGACTGGAATTGATTTAAACCACAATTACCCCCACAATAATGTGTCCGTCAGTTTGAGCTGAAGCCCAGGTGTATAGCAGAGAAGCAGCCTGGGACCGTTTGGAGTTTTTGGTATCTGGCCAAGTGTCTACGCACATACAAATGCCCCCCAACATCATAACCCGAGTGAGCAATCTGTCAGCAGCTGTCAGCGGTCGTCTCGCGCTCTCTCTCGATTTCTTTCTCTCTCTCTCTCTTTCTCTCTATCTTGCTCTCTTTCTGTGGGCGTCTTGACGAGATTGGAGCCATGAATTTTGATTTGTTAACCACTGACAGATTTACTCTATTTTAATGGGCTGTTTTTGATATACAGTGTATGAACATTAAAAAAAATAATAAAAGCTGTGGTGTTCCACAAGGTTGTACTGTTGGTCCCCTCACGTTCTCACAATATGTAGTATTCACAAATAGAACATTTACTATTGTTTGCTATGTTTACTGAAGTGTTTTTCAACAAAACCTTAGTCCTGTGGTATGCCACAAGCTTGTATCCTTGGACACCCTGCTCTCTGTATACTTATATAAATCAAAAATAGAACATTTACAATCAACTACTGTTTATAGGAACATCTATTGGAGACCGTACACCATGGGGGGACTTTTTTTCCTTGTATTTTAAAATAGGCAGGTCGTTCCTAGATGACAGAAAAAGTACAAATGTGAAATATGTAGGATTGTTCATTTGATTAATCAACCCAAGTGAGGATCAGCTGTACAGAAAATGGATGGATGAAAGAAAATGAAGAATAATCTTTCCATTTTAAACCAAACCAGAACATGTGAGAAGGCAAAACCGCGGTTGCAGTAATGCTGCTGAGATTGTAAAACACCGTCTTTTTCGTCATCCAAAGCTTGCGCAGCCATTTCTCCTTTGCGTTAACATAGGCAGAAAATCTTGTTTACAGGATACATTACTGGTTTGCCTTAATCAGTTCCAAATATTAATGGTGTTGTGTGTGTACACATGGCCTGCAGACACATTTGTGGCATACGTTTAGCAATGGATGTCACCTCCAAGTGTGCAAACGTCCTTATTTCATAATTCATTTTAGTTTTTGGTGATTTATGATTATTTTTTTATTATTATTATAATACATTTTGATATTGGGTTTGATAGTATATTTCATATTCTGAGTTGTGAGTGTTCTTAGGTATGTTCCTTCTTTTGAACTTTTTCTATGTGATGCCATCACTCACCTTTGCCTTCTTGTCATTCGTCATCTTGCATTTGCGCCAAATTTCTCTTCTCATTGTCTCGTGTGCAGTTTTGCCCTTAGGTCAACATTTTAGTCTTTCTGATACTGTGGAGCTTCTTCCCCCCCATCCCTGACTCATTAACCTATTTAATAGTTTTACATGCCCACAATCTGCATGTGCATTCAATGTGCTGCAGATTCTTGTTTATGCATCAAAATATGTCCGTCAGGGTGACAGCTCGATGCGATGGTGCGGCCACCCCTGAGTGTTTCTCACGCCGAGACAATACGCTACTATGTTCTCTTCTCCGCACCTGTGTTATGCTTTCACGCTGACAAAAGATGTGTTTTTCCTCTTTGTGACCAGCTTTATTTCCATGACTCACATCCCAAAAATAGCGTTTGCTGCCACCGACTCTTAACCAAAAAACTCTTTGTAAAGACGAGGCCCCGATGGCTTTGAACACACAAACACAGCAGTTGTGTGGTTAGTGAATGTGTGGCATGTGGACCAGTCATCAGGTCCAATTGGCGCGTGAATGCTGAATGAGTACATCGTTTTTGTGGTCCCTTTGAACCCTCCTGTTATGGTGTAGGACAAACTGACCTATTTAAAAGGAAGAACATTTTGAATAAAATAGAGACTGGTGCTTGGTCTCGTAGGTGTAATCAACACGTTTTATTTCATAGCTTTGCAAGTTCAGTTAATAATGACTTTTTATTTGTTAGTTTTTGTTTGTTTCTGACAGTTTTATATACGTAAGTAAATGTGATGTGGGTTAAATTGACCCAGGAATATTTTGCTGTCGCTGAGAAACTAATGTATCAGGATAGATAATAATGACAAACTATCTTTATTGGGATTATATTTCCCGTTTCTGACACATTTGGATCGTAATATCGGGTCAAATTGACCCAGGAACAGTTTCGCTATTCCTGAGAAACATCGCTAACAGGAGGGTTAAGGAAATCATCGTGTAAAACTACATGCGTCCCATGAAAGAATATACCATTGTACAAAATAAGCCACTCAGTATGCTGCGGTACACTTTTGCAAACTACAACATTAATAAAATCATTTATAAAATTATTTTATAGTGGTGTTATATTACTTTGTATTAGGATCTCTGAGGATTGGACGTGTACCCAATGGTTTGACCAGTGTTGTTGGCATTAAACTGCTGCAACTACATTATCACAAAAACCCAACTACTGCCCCCTGGTGTATCCTGGTAAATATTATGAATATGATGTGTGAATATTATGGCAAATCCGTCACATTTCTGATTACACATTTTGAATTGTTTCCCCCATTTCATGTTTTAAATCACACAAATATTTATGAAAAAGTGAATATTTATAGGACCATCCACAGGGTCATTTAGACACATCCAAAGCACCCCAAAGAATGAAAAGATATTTATTTTATTATATTACAGAGGGCTGTTTCACTCTTGAATTATGTTACATAAAAGATATTTTTTATTGTTGTTTTCAAAAGAAAGTATAAAAATCAACAGAATAAGGCAGAATCCTTCCTGTGTCATTATTTCTTGGACAGAAATTTCATTCTGTTCCCTGTTAAAAAAAAAAACATAACAATTAGATTAGAGTAAGCCAAAACATCAACTCAACAAATATGTACCTTTCCGAGGCTAATAACGAATGAATATCCTCACCTAAACCTTTGAGAAACCTGTTCACCCTCCGATGTTCACTCTCATGGATGGTGTCGAGATACTCGTGCACCCTCATTTCAAAAAGCCCTGAGGAGAAATGGAGGGAAAAAAACAACAACAAAAAACACTTTTTGAAGTTACATTTGAAAGTACAGCGAATCCCCGTTGATCATGAGGGAATTTGGGGCATTCGTGGGTCAAAGTTTACCACTGCATACTGTGAAAACATAAAAACCATCGCTTAAAAAAGCTGCAATATGGCAGGGAAACACTGTATCATTACCTCTGAGACTAGGCCCGTTGAGCTCCCTCTCCTGGATGAACCAGCCGAACATCTGCGTCTCCATGAAGACCTCCAGGAAGCGCCTCGTTGTCTTGGAGGGGACTGCCTTCCGAAAGGCCTCCCGCTGAAAGGAGCAAGGGGCGGACGACATGGAAGAGACATCGTCCTCCCTTTCGCTGAAGAAGAAGAGAGGATAGTGGCCTACCAGCTCCACGAAGAAGCGAACAAAGGCCTCGGACACGACAGTGCTGAGGTGGTCTGAAGAGGAGATGAGATGAGTGGCTAGATCAGCGATTATTCAATTTAACGAAATTGGTCTGAAAACTATAATTCATCCATCCATCCATTTTCTTTACCGCTTATCCTCACGAGGGTCGCGGGTCCCTGGAGCCTATCCCAGCTACCTTCGGGCGGGAGGCGGGGTATACCCTGAACCGGTCGCCAGCCAATCACAGGGCACATAGAAACAAACAACCATTCGTACTCACAGTGACAACTACGGGCAATTTAGAGTCTTCAATCAACCTACCGCGCATGTTTTTGGGATGTCGGAGGAAACCGGAGTGCCCGGAGAAAACCCACCCAGGCTCGGGGGGGAACATGCCAACTCCACACAGGCGGGGCCCGGATTTGAACCCCGGTAAACTCTAATTCATTTACTACAAATAATGTATTTTTATTCATCTATCTGTGGCAGCAATGTACAGTGACAGGGAGAATAATTGAATACTTGCCATGATGTCTGCCAGCCAAAGGTTGCACTGCACTGTATTTGTTTGCAGAGTAAACTAGTGGCTAGAGAACATGGAAGTTACGTTCCATATCACTTTCCTACTATGTTCTGTGTGGGAACTGAGTACACCTCTGTACTGTACCAGAAAAATCAGGAGATGAATACATTTAATTATTTTACCGACTGTCTGTGACCCACCCAAAATGGGTCCGTGACCCACTTTATGGTGGGTCGGGACCCACCAGTTGAGAATCACTGGACGAATAGTTTTGTGTTCGACTAAACAGGCCAAGATTTCTCCTTGAGTAAGTAATTTGAGATGAGATCATCAATTTTCCAGTGTAAAATATGTTCCTTGGCTCAACAAAGGTTGGGAAACACTCAGCTTAGATGGTACAAAGGTATTTTGGTTTTTGTTGTGTTTTACCATTGATAGCGTCACCTCCTCCGGCAAGCTCTCTTCTCCTCTCCAAAACATTCTCGAGGGCGGAATAAAGCTTCGAAGGCAGGATGGAGTCTTCGTCATCCATCTTAAAAAGATGCCAAAAATAATAAATGTGTAGGGCAGGGGTGGGCAAAGTATGGCCCACCGGCTACATACATTCCATTCAATAATAATACATTTGTATAGCAACTAGCTATACTGGATAGGACACTTAATTCATTATTATTATTATTATTATTATTAATTCTCAAAGACTTAAGGTTAGGAAGGTTACATTTACATAATCAAGAGTTCTGTAATATATTTCTACATTAATTTAGCCATTTTTTTTTAAATTGTAAATTCAGTTATTATTGTCTTTATTTTCTCATTAAAAATGATTAATTTTAAATAATACAAACTATTCGTAAAATAAAACATTTTACACATACATTTAACAGTTTATAAATTAGCTAATTATACTGTAATTTAAATGAACAGTTTTACAGGAAATATTGAAATATTCTTACTTTTTCATTTTATTAAATATTGTTCAATTATTCTTATAATTATACATAATACAAAAATATTTTTTTATAACAAATACAAGCAATATTTAGTATTTTTAATAAAATAGAAATAACCAATTTTTTAAAAATTGTATTAAATAATTGGCTAATGCATTATGATTACTTTTATTATAAATAATACAGCAAAACTAGCATAAATTATGTTTACCATCCACATTTACCTTTTTTTTTTTTTACCATCGACTAATGACGTGATCATGGGTCTGTTTTAAACATCTAATGTGGTCCCTGTGCACCAAAGTTTGCCCAGCCCTGATATAGGGTTTTCACATGTAGGCTTTTATCACGAACCCACCTGTTTTAGGAATCGACTTTTCCCCAGATCAACAACCAGAACCTGCATAGTGACAAATCAGCATTATTGAGAGATTTGACATCGCTGTGTGTCAAAATCTGGCTGACCTCCTCCAGGGGCAGCTCATTGAGCTGAGGCAAGGAGCCGCATAACAGGCCCACGATGAAAGGGGTCGGGGTGCACACGATGTCCAGCATGGCAGAGGGGAGCACAGGGATGTAGGTGTGCTGCCACACGAACGGGTAGAGGAGCGCAACCACCGCGTGGCAGCACTGGGACAATGTGCTGAAAAAAAAGAGATCTCATTATTTGATCTCATTAGAACAGTGTTTCTCAACCTTTATCGAGCCAAGGCATATATTTTACACTGGAAAAAATCTCACCACCAAACAAAAATGTCACAAAAAGTATATATGGATCAATCCAGATTTAGAGGAAACCCATTTTTAAAAACTTTTGATTTAGTTTTTTTTTTTTTTTTTTTTTTATTTTCAAGAGGTTATAAACCATAATATAGTTTGATTCATCCAGCTCAACCATCATCATGAGAGTATTTTATGGTAAATTTTATTTGTCATAACATATTTTGCTGTTTTGCACAACCCTGTTACGATACTCAGGCACCTGAAAAACTAATTTAAGAACATTTCTGAATAAATACTTTACAATTTCAAAAAAGTAAAAAAAAAAAAAAAAAAAAAGACAGACTAATTTAGTCTTGTATTTTCAGTTTATCCTCAGTTCCAACTGCAGTAACAGGGTTGTAAATCAATGCTACTGTTGGAGTTTTTGCTCGAGTACAGCCGTGTTAGCTGCGATGCTAACTGTTCAAGAACAAACTTAGCAAGATAATGAAAAAAAATAACTTTGATATTGTTTTTCTCAAGAGTAACAGGGTTACCTTGGTTTGAATAACACACTCCATACGGCAGAAAACATTGGGGGGGGGGGGAAAGAGAGGACTTATGTTCGGTCAACCTATGGTCTGCTGAGTCATGTAGCTCACGTTTTTTTTTCTCATCCTCTAGATGGCTAAAAAGTTTTTAGTCACAGGGTTGCGTGTATATTGAGAGACACAGCTTCAGAGCATAAATAATTATGAATATTTAAAATATATCTATGATCAAACAAAATGTCTTAATTACAAGGAAGACATCAACATTTTCACACCAGAAAAGGCTAATTTAAAACTTATGTTACATTTAGCATGTAAGTTGGTCATCAAGAGGGAGGGACAAGAGAGGAAAAAAAAAATGTACAGCTATATTTCAAATAATATTGAGGAATCACTTTTCGTAAGCTCCAGTTACGTTTTGTCTCAGGACAACTACAATTCTGCCATCTAGTGGTAATGTATGAATATGAGTTAATAGAATATCTTCATGAAATATGCCCAAACCTGAGTTTATCCGCAGTGAAGATTACCCTGCGCTCAAAAAGCAGAGAACCAAACACCCGCAGAAGCAGCCTCAGACTCAGGCAGGAAAAAAGACACTCGAAGTCCACATGTTCCAAGTGCGAGTCGGACGGTCGACATAGCTCCATCACCTACGAGTAACCGTAAAGTCGGGGGTTTTTTGGTTGTATTTTTGGAAATAGTTATTATATAAAAATATATGGGTCATTTTCATATAAATCGATCAATGATGGTAAAGATACATTACCGGTATTGAAAAAAAAAAAAAAAGTTTTTTTTTTATGCTGCCTTGTTTTTATATGGGTAAATGTCTCCCATGCTGAAACAGCCAGGCTTAAAATTCTATTTGAAAAAAGATATTGTTTAAAATTGTAGGCGTTCACAGTAAAGACAATCCTTACTGACAAAGCAAATGGTGGTGGCCCACTGAAAAACACTTCTTCCATAATGGTAAAGACAAAAGTACATAACGGTAAAGACAAACGGCTTCACAATTTACATGTTGCCATTCAAACTCTCCGGATGCAAATGCATAAATGATCCTTACTACTCATAAAACCCATTACAGTCTTGTCTTTATACAATCGTAATAACGGTAAAGACATAATGCAGCCCTATGGGGGGCACAAGCCAGTGCAAACTGTAGGCCGGTCTCAAGCCGGATAAATGCAGAGGGTTGCGTCAGGAAGGGCATCCGGCTTAAAACTTTGCCAAACAAATATGAGCGTTCATCCAAAGAATTCCATACCGGATCGGTCGTGGCCCGGGTTAACAACGTCTGCCACCGGCGCTGTCAACCTGCAGGGCGCCGGTGGAAATTCAGCTACTGTGGGTTGAAGTCGAAGAAGAAGAAGAGGTGGAAAGCGGGTTCTTCGGCAGAAAGAGAAGAGGAAAGCACAGAGACTAGAACTGAATGTGGGGACTTTGAATGTTGGGTCTATGACAGGAAAATCTCGGGAGTTGGTTGACATGATGATTAGGAGAAAGGTTGATATATTGTGTGTCCAGGAGACCAGGTGGAAAGGCAGTAAGGCTAGAAGTTTAGGGGCAGGGTTTAATTATTTTACCATGGTGTAGATGGGAAGAGAAATGGAGTCGGGGTTATTTTAGAAGAAGAGTTGGCTAAGAATGTCTTGGAGGTGAAAAGAGTATTAGATCGAGTGATGAGGCTGAAACTTGAAATTGAGGCTGTTATGTATAATGTGATTAGCTACGCCCCACAGGAAGGATGTGACCTAGAGGTGAAAGAGAAATTCTGGAAGGAGCTAGACGAAGTAGTTCTGAGCATCCCAAACAGAGAGAGAGTCATGATTGGTGTAGATTTTAATGGACATGTTGGTGAAGGAAATAGGGGTAATGAAGAAGTGAGGGGTAAGTACGGCATCCAGGAAAGGAACTTGGAGGGACATATGGTGGGACACTTTTTTCCAGAAGAGGCACGGACATAGGGTGACCTACAAGAGCAGAGGTAGAAGCACGCAAGTGGATTTCATCTTGTGTAGACTATGTCATCTGAAGGAGGTTACCGACTGTAAGGTTGTGGTAGGGGAGAGTGTGGCTAGACAGCATAGGATGGTGGTGTGTAAGATGACTCTGGTGGTGGGGAGGAAGATTAGGAAGACAAAGGCAGAGTAGATAACCATGTGGTTGAAGCTGAGACAGGACAAGTGTTGTGCAGCTTTTCGGGAAGAGGTGAGACAGGCTCTCGGTGGACAGGAGGAGCTTCCAGAAGACTGGACCACTGTCGCCAAGGTGATCAGAGAGGCAGGCAGGAGTGTACTTGGTGTATCTACTGGCAGGAAAGGAGAAAAGGAGACTTGGTGGTGGAACCTCACAGTACAGGAAATCATACAAGGAAAAAGGTTAGTTAAGAAGAACTGGGATACTGAGAGGACCGAGGAGAGGCGAAAGGAATACATTGAGATGCGACATAGGCCAAAGGTAGAGGTGGCAAAGGCCAAACAAGAGGCATATGATGACATGTATGCCAGGTTGGACACTAAAGAAGGAGAAAAGGATCTATACAGGTTGGCCAGACAGAGGGATAGCGATGGGAAGGATGTGAAGCAGGTTAGGCAGATGGAAATATGTTGACTGGTGCCAGCAGTGTGCTAGATAGATGGAAAGAATACTTCGAGGAGTTGATGAATGAGGAATATGAGAGTAGAAGAGGCAAGTGTGGTGGACCAGGAAGTGGCAATGATTAGTAAGTGGGAAGTTAGAAAGGCCTTAAAGAGGATGAAAAATGGAAAGGCAGTTGGTCCTGATGACATTCCTGTGGAGGTATGGAAGCATCTAGGAGAGGTGGCTGTGGAGTTTTTGACCAGCTTGTTCAATAGAATTCTAGCGCGTGAGAAGATGCCTGAGGAATGGAGGAAAAGTGTGCTGGTGCCCATTTTTAAGAACAAGGGTGATGTGCAGAGCTGTTTGGAACTATAGAGGAATAAAGTTGATGAGCCACACAATGAAGTTATGGGAAAGAGTCGTGGAGGCAAGACTCAGGACAGAAGTGAGTATTTGTGAGCAACAGTATGGTTTCATGCCAAGAAAGAGTACCACAGATGCATTATTTGCCTTGAGGATGTTGATGGAAAAGTACAGAGAAGGTCAGAAGGAGCTACATTGTGTCTTTGTCGATCTAGAGAAAGCCTATGACAGAGTACCCAGAGAGGAACTGTAGTACTGCATGCGGAAGTCTGGAGTGGCAGAGAAGTATGTTAGAATAATACAGGACATGTACGAGGGCAGCAGAACAGCGTGCTGTAGGTGTGACAGACGAATTTAAGGTGGAGATGAGACTGCATCAGGGATCAGCCCTGAGCCCCTTACTGTTTGCAGTGGTGACGGATAGGCTGAAAGATGAGGTTAGACTGGAATCCTCGTGGACCATGATGTTTGCTGTTGACATTGTGATCTGCAGTGAAAGCAGGGAGCAGGTGGAGGAACAGTTAGAAAGACGGAGGCATGGACTGGAAAGCAGAGGAATGAAGATTAGCCAAAGTAAAACAGAATATATGTGCATGAATGAGAGGGGTGGTGGGGGAAGAGTGAGGCTGCAGGGAGAAGAGATAGCAAAGGTGGAGGACTTTAAATACTTGGGGTCAACCGTCCAGAGCAATGGTGAGTGTGGTCAGGAAGTGAATAAATGGATCCAAGCTGGTTGGAACGGGTGGAGGAAGGTGTCAGGTGTGTTATGTGACAGAAGAGTCTCTGCTAGGATGAAGGGCAGAGTTTATAAAACAGTGGTGAGGGCGGCCATGATGTACGGATTAGAGACAGTGGCACTGAAGAGACAACAGGAAGCAGAGGTGGAGGTGGCGGAAATGAAGATGTTGAGGTTCGCTCTCAGAGTGACCAGGTTGGATCAAATTAGAAATGAGCTCATCAGAAGGACAGCCAAGCTTCGATGTTTTGGAGACAAAGTTCGAGAGAGCCGACATCGATGGTTCGGACACGTCCAGAGGAGAAATAGTGAGTATATTGGTAGAAGGATGATGAGGATGGAGCTGCCAGGCAAGAGAGCTCGAGGAAGACCAAAGAGAAGGTTGGTGGATGTCGTGAGGGAAGACAGGAGGGCAGTTGGTGTTCGAGAGGAGGAGGCAGGAGATAGGCTTCCATGAAAAAGGATGACGCGCTAAAGGGACAAGCCGAAAGGAAAAGAAGAATAACGGTAAAGACAATGCAATATTTCCGACACAAATTCATCCATATTGCGGAAATAACACCATTTATTTTGCTGCTGTGTGAATGCGAAACGGCTGCCTCATCCTGGCACGATAGCTCACATATCCCTCTCGAGTATTGCAACAACAAAATGAGGCGCTTTCCAGTGGCATTAACAGTAAAGACAGCATGAGTGACAGAGACTGGCTGTTTGTAAAAGAATAATAAAAAAGGAACTCTGAAGATGCATTTGCGGGGATATTAAGCAAAAGGAGAAACATTCTAGATCTCCAAAAATGCAATTAGCATCATCTGAAAACATGTTGCATATCATGAAATTTAATTTGGCACACCTAACGGTAACAGCTTTTTGGCACTGAATGTTTGAAAAATATTACATCCGAATATTTTTTTTTCTAAAAAAAAAAACAATTCTGACCATTCCGATGATAACTTCCAATAATTCAAATACTCGTATCAGAAAAATTAATTGATTTTCAAAGGAAATTAATTGGGTTATGTCTTTACCATTATTGAACAAATTGGATGAAAATAACACATATAATGACGATAATTATATATGTACAGTATACTCCATTATAATTATTATATTTATTTTCCTGACAATAATAAAAATACAATTCAAAAGTCAATGCTTTTTGTCAATAAACACCTCCGTGCCCGAGCCTGGGAGGAAAGTCTTGACGGTGATGGTCCTGCCCGGAGCTGGAAACTGGGCCTCCATGATCGCTCTCATGAACGGCTGCACCAGAGCGGGAGACAGAGCCCTCCGCCTCTCCACCTCATCCAACACCTGTATTCACACACACGTCACCACATGCAATATAGTATACAGAACACAATTTCATGTCCAAATTGACTCAAGTGTTAGGAGATTTACCTTGGAGAACAGTTTAAAACAGCCAAGGCGACTGACAATGCAGTAGACTTCTGGCAGACGTTTTCCTCTTCCGTTAGGCTGAAAACAGCAAATTTGTGTGGGGGATGATGATGATTTTTTTTTTTTTTTTTTTTTTGTATACAAGAGCGCCAGTATACTAAATAATAATAAATAATGGTCATTTTTGCTACCTCTACCTATGTCATAGGCTCAAAATAGCAGCTCTCAGTATGAAGTTGCTGGAACCACGATAATTTTGGTAAATTAATACATCATTAGTGAACATTTTTGATGGTACATGATGTACCACCTAAAGAATACTGCATGTATCACAATTGTGACCATATAGTTGCACAGTTGGCCTCAATGTTCATGAAATAAAATAGCTAAATCAGGGTCTTTATTGATCAAATTATATAAAAATGACCAATATAATGAATGAATATGATCTTGTCTCAATTTACTCACAATTCTACTCATTCAGTGTGAAATCTGGGCCTGTTAAGCTGAACACAAAGCTATAATTCTATACGTCACTGGCATTAATAGAGCAACAAAGATACATTATGTGTACTGTAGTAAATAATACCTTTCAGACCAATTAAGTAAAATTGGATCATTTCCGGCACAGGTACAATTGTTGGGAATCACTGCTTTAGTTCATATTAAACTGGCAACGCATGCAAACGCACACATAGTGTATACACACACTGTCTATCCACACTTTCCCAGACACACGCTTCCTGTTTTCCCACAGGCTCGCCAACATTTTTGGCACAGTTATTTATTCAGCCGTGATCGTCTGTATTTGGCAGCTTCCTGTTCACTGGCAGCTCTTATTTATTTTTCAACATAATATTATTTACCAGTAAGCGGCGGCAGTATCCAAACCTCCTGCTCCCATCCTCTCCAGTCAATACAAACGAGAACATCTCACTAGGGAGGGATGAGTCACGTTAAATACACAAAGATTGGCATGTTATGACTACACAGTTTAAAAATATATATTGCTAATAACTATATAAACCAACGGTGGGTAACCTATGGCCCGTGGTTCACATATGGGCTGCTATGTTCTTTAATCTGGCCCACCGAGGGGTTACATGATTATGTAAAAAACAGCTACATTAGTGCTGAAATACCAGCCCTGTAGTATTTCAGCACTAATGTAGCTGTTTTTGCCTAAAAGTTATTTCAATTTTGGTTCATTTTTTATTAATTCATTGAATTAAATATTTGGCAAATGTATTTATTGTAATTAATATGATAAAAACTAATACAATTAAAAAATGCATGTATACATTTGACAAATTGTATGTATTGAAATGAAATAGTTGGTAAATGAATTCGGTAAATTAATTTTTAAATGAGAACTGATTTGATCATATTATTAAACTGTTTCACAAATTTAACCAACAAATTCTAACTTAATTTTTTTCACATCATCTCCAAAATGTCCCAGCCATTTTAAAAATACAGTGTGGCCCTTGAACGCAAAGGTTTGCCCACCCCTGGTCAGTGATAGGAAATGTTCCATTTATTAATATTATGAGCACTGTATACAGGGAACTTGAGGGGACCAAGACGACAACCTTGTGGCATACTACAGAAAAACAGCTATATTAACATAGCATATAATGGTAAATGTTCTATTTCGTTATGCTGAAAGTATTGTGAGAACTTGACCGTGCCGCCACATGTCATTTTTGTTTGCTTTGTTTATCTTTTGATGAAAAATACTGTATATTGTGACACGGCCTCACCTCGGATCGCTGTCTGCCGGCTCCCAGTCTTTAGCATCTGGGAAACAAAATTTGGGAATAATCTTAAGCTGATCCTCGGTCTCCCGTAAGAATTTGAAGTTTCTTTCCATCTGCAACACAAGAACAACAAAAGCATATTAGGGGGCATACCAAATATTATGGAGCACACCATTTCTGACCTTTGGGGGGAATTGCTGTGTGACTTCAGGTATATAATGGCCACCCGTTTTGGCCTTCTGCAGTGACACAACTAGGAAGTATTCAAAGAGCTGCTGATGGTGATTATTATCCATGTTTCTGGCTTTGGTACTGTTGCACTGCACCCCCATGTGGCTAGGCTGACCCAGTATGGACTGCACTGAGACCAACCTCTGCCGGTGGGCTGCGTCAGAATGAAGAGTCCATGAAAGAAAACTTGCAAAGCCGTTTAAGAGATGTTGCCTACCTTTGGCTCTCTCTTCAAATTCACGTTCAGAGTCGCTGTTTTCGTCGGTTACTGTGAACAAAACCCCAAAAGTCACGTTTTCATGAATATTACGGATATTGTGTCAGTGGTAGGTGACTAATGAATACATGTTTAAAAACAAACTTTGAAGATGAAATCAGAATGGATTGAACTAAAAAAGTTAAATACAACGAGCTGACCTGTGGTAAGGCAATGATTCATTCAGGCACCACTACACCGAGCACTTTTAAAAGATGAGGTGTATTATTACAGCAATAATGTCCTTTTTACAACAAAATACACGAATATAGTCCTACTGTATTTTTATCGAATAAAGGCTGTCTTTTCTAAAATAAAAGGCATAATATGAGGAGAATAGTTTTATTGTTTAAACCTAACATGACTTTCTTCCCTTGTTAAACTTTGGATTTAATATAATATTAGGACTTTATCTTGGAAAAATAACATTTCTATCCCAGAACTTATTCTTCTTGAAAAAAAATAAAACTTTACACAACTCCCCCCCAGCCCCAAACAAAAAGAAAAATAAATGTGTTATTTTAACATTGTTGCTTTTTTTTTTTTTTTTTCCGAGAGCATAGGCAACTTTTTAATTGCAATGGCGCTTAGGGCTATGTGTGATAGTGATGTATAATTGGCATCAAGATTATGAGGAGGTCCTTGGAAAAGGTTCTCCCCCGTAATAGGCCCCTGGACCAAAACGTTTGTCAACCGCTGCATTATGTCATACATTTAAAAGTCATCACCTCTCCCTGAGCTGGTCTCAGCATAATGATAAATCCTCCTCAGGTGTTTCTTTCCGATCCGAGCCTCAAAGATGCTGTTGATCCTCTGGACCAACTGGGAAAACCATTTTTAGAATTCCAATACACTCAAGCCAATTAGCGCACTAAACATACCGTTGGTATCCTACGGTATGTGCAGCTGTAGAGGTCCGAGGACGACCACGGGGTATCGGTCGGTGTGGACGGGGGGCTGAGCTGGGATGGGGATGCAACACCGCTACTGCCGCTGTGGTTCTGCTGGTTACCCCGACGCAGGTCCAGCAGCTTAAAGGTCCTGCCGGAATTCTGCCTAAAGAAGCCTGGCCTTGAAGCCTGTGGAAAAGAACTATCAGAATGATGTGGATTTAAGTCTATCATTTGAGTGGGGACTTACCTGACCCACTTCTTAATACCACCACTAACACGTTGCAATTATAGAAACCATCCATCAAAGATAGCCTAGCACTGATTTAAATAAAATACAGTCATGAGATAGTGTCCGAACCTTGCTTGTGTCAGCACCAGGAGACGAGGGTAAAGAAGACTGCTGGGAGCATTGACTCTCCATCTCTATGTCCTCATACGGGTTCTCTTTGTCTGGAAGAAGACCAAATATGCCATTGAACTCACGTTCATGAAGAATTTCACATACCGTACCGTATACTGTTAATCTATCCACCCATTCATTCTGGACCGCACTCTCTGAACTGTGAGGCAAATGCTGTGGCACAACCATACTGCAAAAGAACCAAGACAGATAGATAGATTCTTTTTTTTTTGTATTGTATGTTTTGTATTTACCCAGGATGTCTTCATAGTGATGCTCCAGAGTCGGTGAGCACTTTGAAACTGGGATGTCTTGACCCTGAAGTGTTTTTCTGTCAAAGTGAAAACAAATGTCCTTATTCTTGATTATGTTCATGAGTTAAATCAGTGAGTTCAGTTGCTCCAAAAATCTACTACATATACAGCGGTACGTTGACTTATGGCTTTAATTCCATTACCAAACTTGTAACTCAATTAATTTGGATATCAAATCATTTTTCCTCCACTGTAATGAATTGAAATGCCATGAATCTGTTCCAAACCCCCTCCGCCTTTTTGCATTTTTGTTTATTTAAAAAAAAAGAACAAAAAAGCGCCATGAATCAAAACATGACACACTAAAAGAGAATATGAAGAAATAAACTGGTTTTATAAAATGTCATTATTTTACGTACTGTCGTATGCGTGTGTTGGATTTTGTGCCTTTTATGTGGCAAGTGCAAAGTACCACCTAAAATAATACTTAGCTCTCCAAGTACCACCAATATTAAAATACAGTAGCGTAGTAGTCCTAAATGTTTGTCAAAAACAAGACAGACGTAAAAAGTATATTTTATACTATCCTAAACCACTATAACGTTACACACAGTTGGAATATTCACATTAAATATATGAAAATAAAAACAACTGGACTGAATTAATTAAATGAAAATAGCACCCAAAACTCTGTGCCGTCACCATAGTGACAGAAAAATTAAATGCTCTTCCACTAGAAGACAGAAGGTACTATTATCTGGTTTATCCACCTGTTGCCATTCATCCAACATCATAATAGTTTTGTGTTCAACTAGATTTCCCACTAAGTGCATTTGTGTGTAAATCGTTATTTCTGTATGGATACTGTACTTTTTTGACATTTTGTCTGGTGCTGTGCCTTCATATTTTTCAAATATAAAACATACACCTTAAACACTGACTTAAATGACATATTTTATGTTGTTTATACCTGTTGTGGTGGTTCTGTCGTCCCCTGTTGGCACCAGGTGAGGGTCTTGAGGCCGTTTTGGGCAGCGGGGGGAGGTTCCGCTGCCCTTTAGTAGCAGGATGCTGGAAAGTGCGTTTGGGTTTGGGGAGCGGGTTCACAGACGAAGACCCCGAATCCGTGGACACGTTGTCTTTCCTTTCACCCTCCGCCTGTTTGTCCTTGCTCGGTGGGCTAAAGTAGTTTCCGACCTCCGGGGCCGTCTTCCCGTCATTCTGACCCATGGCGTCCAGCTTTTGGAAAAGAGTAAATACTGCTCTTTTCTCTTGATTGCTTTGTTCTGATGTTTTTGTTGGTGTTAATGTCCTTAGCTGGTCCTTCGGCGGGGATAAACAAGGCCTTGAATCCAAAGTTTCCACATTCTCCTCGTGTTCCTCATAGGCTGTATTATCCTCGTTCCCTGTTTGCTGTTTCTCAACTGGTGGCCTCCATTCTGCATGTTTCCCCATGTTGTCTTTGTCATAATGACATTTCATAACTTGTACTCCCCTGACATTTCCCATCTCACTCTGCTCACCTGTGCTCCTCAAACCCACAAATGAGGACTTGAAGGCTTCTTTTCCCTCCCAAAGAGAGATCTTGTCTTTTATGTTGCCTCCGCCCGACGCATGGTGCTTCTTGCCCAACGGGAGTCCATTCTCGCTGCATCGAGGGTCTGAATTGAGCCTCTGGTGAGCCATCGTTGGCCAACTTTTTCCGAAGCTTCTTTGACGGCGGGACTTCTCTCACTGCAGTGACAACCGTTCTGTAATCTATACAGATTAGGGGGGGGGGGGAATTTTTTTTAGAGTGTAAAGCAGTGTTTCTCAAAGTGTGTTACGAGTGCCACCAGTGGTACGTGGACTCCCTCGAGTAGTACGTGAAAGCATCACTGAATTAAAAAACATGTTTTTTTTTACTTCTTCATATCAACTGTTTTATGTATTTTACATCCATTTTTTAAAATGAGAATGAACAGGTCCAACTGTCCAAAAATCAGATGTTATCAATTTAATTTATTGGCTATTGTGAATGATAAAATATATATATATAAAGTACATTCAACATTTTCTAACTTTATGTGATTAAATAATTGGTTAACTACAATTAAAACATTTTTATACACAAATTAAAAAGGTGTATAGTTCAATTTTTATTTTATTATTAAAATAAACCTTTCAGATTTTGCAGACGCATCTTAATTTTTTATTTTTTTTATTTTATGATTGACCTGGTCCATATGTCCGTTTTAAAAATCAAATGCGGCCTCTGAGCACAAAAGTTCAGCCATCCCGAGCCTAACTCGAACAAACAGCTACGATCGTGCACTATAAATAAATCTGACATTTGCCATATTATGCATATAAACGGTTGAACAGACTTTTAAGAGAGTCTCCTGAACTCCCCAATGACTCACTTGAGATCATCCCTTTCCGGCAACTGTGGGAAAATTGAGCCCGAGAGGCCTACGAACCCCCCGCGTCACCTTCTCATCGGCCTTTGCAAAATAAACACATAGTTGGACTGTGGCCCGTTTCAGCAAACTGTTATGTTTTAATAAATAATCCAGAGGAAATGGGAAGCCCTAATTGGAAAGACTTTTTTTGGTGTTTTTTTTCCCTAAATGGATGCGGTGGCAACCGCAAGGCAAATGTGGCTTTTATTTCCCAAGCACTGGATTGAGGGATCTGTTATCGAGGTGTTTATTGTTCTTGATAGGGACCTTTTATTTTATTTGTCTGTCCTTTATGGTCCTATTAACAGCTTCAATGATGACTTTGCAACTTAGACAGTATGACTTGGATGCATTTTTGCTTTTATTACCATCTGAACTGTGTATTATTTTGTTTCTAGGGAATGATGTGAGATTAAGATCCTTGCACGAACATTTTCAAATGCACTTTGTGGGCCAGCTGGATAAACTCAAATATTAACATCAGGTTTCTCCTTGTACATTTTATCGGCTCCTTTTTCTGCTGCTTTTATCACTAAGAAGGTCAGCCATGGACCCTCAGAGGGACGTGACATGCAGTGCCCGGTTCCCTTCTTCACTCCTCTCTCGTGAGGTTAATGTTTCAAAGTTCCCTGACGTTCCAAGATGCAACTTGTTTCCCAGCTCTAAAACCACTATCACTATTTGTTTTAATAGTTTCTATTGTTTCATGTTCTACTGGAATTTCATACACATGAAAGTGCAAACTGTCAAGGGCGAGGACCGTCACGATACCGCACTTCTCCATTCTGATTGCACACTTCACTATTATAACGAACATTAAGGCAAATACAAGATGAGCATTTAAAACACTATTAACACACATCAAATGAAAGCTAGTCGTTTTTCAACTTACCTCCTGGTTTAATGCACGCTCTTCATACGAGTAAAGAGGACTTGATGCAATAGATCCTTCATCAAAATAATCCATCAATCTGACTTCCAGACATTTTGCATTTGAAGATTTTTCAAATTTAGCTCCATTCATTTGGTCCTCTCCATGCATCGACGATCATTCACTCTCTCTACACAGAACCTGAACACACTCCCTCCCTTTCTCTAGTCTACAGGGTGGTTGCACACGTCACAGGCCCCGGGAATTAAAGCCATATCAAATGTAACTCATCTTTCCATATTTCAAAACTTATTGAACAAATGACACTGTGCAGCTCATTCAGGACATATTTGGAACTGCTTTGCACTGGAGAAGCCAATATTCTTGAGTTTTCCACATTTTCCATGACAACATTCCCAAATCAGTGCAGACATTTTCCGTATACAGTACAGTGGATATATAAAGTCTACACACCCCTGTTCCGATGCCAGGATTTTGTGATGATAAAAAAAATTTTTACACACCATCAATGTGACATATAACCTATACAACTGAAGTGTTTTTGAAAAATCTTTCTAAAGGAGAAGTAAAAAATAAACAGCTGAGACAATTGTGCACACCCGTTAGTAACTGGGATGCGACTGAGTTAAGAATTAACCAATCATATTCAACCTCATGTTAAATGGGAGTCACCACACACCTGAACACCATTTAAAGTGCCTCTGATTAACCCCAAATTTCAGATGTTCCAGTCGGTTTTTCTTGACATTAAATTTTGCTTTCTCGCCGCAGTCTGAATGTTTTGTGCTCACACTGACTTCTCTTTGGAGCCGTTCATAATTCCTTCCACCTTATCCAAAGCGTGATGCTGCCGCCACCATGCTTCACTGTAGGTATTGTGCTCTTTCGGTGATGTGTTTGCACCGAACATACCTTTCGGAATTACGGCCAAAAGACTCAACTTTGGTTTCATTGGACCAGAGCAAAATCTCCAAAACCCATGTGGGAAAATGAATTAAATTGAAACCAAAGTGCAGCCATATTCTTTCAGTTTATTATTTCTACTTCCTCTGTTGAAAAGCTTTTAAAAAACAAATACTCGCTAATTTACTCAGATATCTGTTGTACTTTACAAGAGTATTTCTTTTTCTGAAACATTTTACATCCATCCGTCCAGTTCCTGAGCCGCTTCTCCTCACTAGGGTCGCGGGCGTGCTGGAGCCTATCCCAGCTATCATCGGGCAGGAGGCGGGGTACGCCCTGAACTGGTTGCCAGCCAATCACATTTTACATCTGAAAACAAATATAGCAGCTATAAAGTCTACATATACTACAGGTGCTTGCCATGTAAAAAAAAAAAAAATGAAACCAAGATGAATCACTTTAAAACTTTCCAAATCTTTAAATCTTTTCAAGTTGACATCTTAAGGACTTAGTATCGGTGAATAAAATATGCACAGCAGCAGTGTGGAGGGACGTGAACCTGGAAGCTTTAAAAACGTTAACGCCACAGATTCAGAGAAGCAAGATATTCCCCATCCATGGCCTTATTTACAAGAATCATTTGTTGTCGGTTCCAAAAAGGATTCATGGCGAATGTGTTGTGTCTTGTGCCAGAACCAATGTTTTTTCCTGTTTAACTTGAGAAACAAAAACAAGGTAAGGTAAGGTGTAAGGTGTATTTCTTCCCAGTTATTTAGCAGATACTTTAGCATTTCTCAAATTCACAACATTAGCAAAGCTGTGGGAAAACATTTTCATTGCATAAAAGCATGAGCCAAAGATACCTACCATTTTTGTATGGGAATATGGAGCATCTTTTAGAAACAATGTGTGAATTCATGTAAAGTATTCATGTGGGTCAAAGGTCTGTGCAGTAGACGTCATGATAGTGGAAACTATGGATATTGATTCCCAATGGATGCAGCAGGAAAAGATGTTACATTTTTTTGTGTCTCACACAAATGGAAGCAAACAGTGTTTTGCATGAGGGAAAGTATATTTGTTAAATATGGACTCATTGCACTTTGCTTTGTTTAAGGCTTACTCATCGCGATAATGTTCAATGACTTCAATGGTTAGTCTGTGCGAAGCTCAGCAGAAAAGATGACCTGGTTTCCTGCATTGTTTCCTGTTTTTATACTCTTGTATAGTTGTCCCAAAAATAAAATAGACGTGTGCCCTTTAGCTCAAGCTTGGTGATACATTTTATACACATATTCTCCTTTGACCTCATTCAAAACAAGTTTTGATCATGTTTTTCCCCCTTCTGGGATTTGCTTTATTTCTCCTGTTACCAAACAAGCTTTGGAGCTCTTTTCATTTTTTCCCCCTGTTTAACCTGAAAAAAAATAACATTGTAAGCTAAGGTGTATTTTTTTTCCATTTATTTAGCAGCTACTTTAGCATTTCTCAAATTCACAACATTAGCAAAGCTGTGGGGGAAAAAAAATTCATTGTATAAAAGCATGAGGCAACGATAGCTACCATTTTTTCCCTTGTCAGCCTTGAGTGCTATGAAAGTTGAAAAAAAGAAAGGCTATTTTTGTGTTTAGAGATTTTCCCCCCCTTCATTGTGCTCAGTTATTAAAACAGATACTGTATATAACAGAGTAAAAATATTTTTTTACTTAAAGTACATTACAGTGTCTGCACTTTTTAAATTTTACTCAATTATACACGTTGAAGCAGTACTCTACTCTAGTACTTTTTATCCAAATATCTGTACTTCTACTCAATTACAGTGTGAGTACTTTTTGCCACCAGAAAATTAATAAAATGCGCCTTTGTGCTGTAATTCGACCCCTGGCCTGCTGGCGGCGGTAGGACCCCAGCCACGATTACGTCCAATCGTGACGTCACGGTGACGTAGCCCCACAGTAAACAGATGTTTATGGCCAAAGCGGTCTGCTAGCTTATAAATCGGATCTCGAGCAGGGAGGTAAGAACGTTCCTTGTTTTCGTCGTCATTCATAAATCGAAAGTGTTCTTCTTTCGTTTCCTTGGGTGCGGGTCGTCTGTATATTTCGAGGAACGAGATGATGGTGTAAATAGAAGATTCTGTCACAACACTTGAGCCTCAGGTCACCCAATGAGGCACATGATAAACTGGTCGAGTTGTATCAACTTTGTTTAAAAAAAAAATAATAATAATTAAAAAAATAACTTAAACACATTCGTTTTAGGTGTTAATATACTTTTTATTTGACCACGAAGTCTTGTCATCGTGTTTAAAAAGCTAATTCTTGAAAAGAACGACGCTTAAACATTGAGCATTTCATACAGTCCATTGTCACAATGAAATGTATAACGCAACACTACTCACAATGATTGTGAGTGGCGCTGCGTTCAATGTACACTAAGCCACATGCAGGTACATTTTATTACTTTCGTTTCCTGTACAGTACACGGTGAGCTTTTTTTTTTTTTTTTAAACAAATGAAACGGGGTCTCAAAAGAATAAAACAAACTTGCTTGAAATTTCTTGGGGGGGAGAAACCTGTTCACTGTCAATGGTGCTGTCTTCAGTGAGCCACATTTTACTGTAACCACATTTTATTGCTCCCGCTTCCTGTACAAAGTGAGCGGATAGAATGACATTTTATGACAAGTAAATGAAACTTACACACAGTAATAAAACTAACTTGATGTATAGTGAAATGGTGACCTCAAATTAAAGCTCATTGCATCCCGTCGTTACTAAGCAACGTTTTAACAATAACTTCCCTTTTTCCAGGCACTGTCGTTTGCCCCTGTGATGCTTGTACCACCTGGCGTTTAAGCTCAACTCCCTTCCTGTCTGTCCTCGCCTCCCCCTCCCCTTGAAAGATCCCCACGTCCCAGAGCCAGTCTCCATATTCTCCTACGTTCTCCGGTCACCCCTGTGATGCCTCCCTCGTGCTGTGGCTGCCTGTCACAGTACACCCATCATCACCTGGTTGCATTCCTTCTCACCTTCTTTAGGTAATCTGTTCATTTTAGCTGTTTTTTTTTTTTTTACCCAAAACCTGTTGGACATGGTTGGTGTCTAATTTTGTTTTTTTAGGTCACTCATGCTTTTTTTTTTTGTTTTTTTTTGCATGTGCATGGGAATATGGAGCTTCTTTTTGAAACAATGTGTGAATTCATGTAAAGTATTCATGTGGGTCAAAGGTCTGTGGAGCAGACGTTGTCATAGTAGTGTGAACCATGGATATTGATTCCCAATGGATGCAGCAGAAAAAGATGTTTAATTTTTTGTGTCTCACACAAATGTAAGCAAACAGTGTTTTACATGAGGGAAAGTATATTTGTTAAATATGGACTCATTGCACCTTGCTTTGTTTAAGGCTAACTCATCGCGTTAATGTTTAATGACTTGCAATGGATAGTTTGTGCCAAGCTCAGCAGAAAAGATGAGCTGGTTTCCTGCATCGTTTCCTGTTTTTATACTGTCATTTAGTTGTCCCAAAAATAAAATAGAAGAGTGCCCTTTCGCTCAAGCTTGGTGATATGGCCTTAAAATAAAATCGCTTGACGATTTTGACAAATATTTGATTTTCAGTTTTAATACATATTCTCCTTTGACCTTATTCAAAACCAGTGTTGCTCTTGCATCAACTTCCACAGAAATATTTAAAGTCATATTTTTATATTGGGAGGGTGGGGGGGGGGGGGATTTATTCAACTCTCTTAGATGAATGTTAATGAATATAATCCCTTTTCTCTCCCCCGTCGCAGCTATGTGTTCCTGCATGCATCCAGGAAGACGTTCAGCAATGTGAAAGTGAGCATCTCCGCCCAGTGGACGCCTACTCCTCAAAATGGCAGCGCTCCCGCTTTCTCGCCTGGCGAGGTAAAGCTTCTTTTCCCACCATATGAGGCTGAAAAATGTCATTTGATCTCTCATTTCATAACATGCAAATGCGTTTGTCTTAGACATGGGAGAAAAACCGTCTGTTTGAGAATGAAGAGCAGGCGACTCTCTTCCTGGGAGCACTAGACACCATCTTCCTCTTCTCCTATGCTGTGGTGAGGCGGATTAAAATCCACTGGTGCTCTTGTAAACCGGTAACACCAACCAACCAACACATTTACTGTCACTATGTAAATTCTTCGCTTCCTGCTGACAGGGTTTGTATCTGAGCGGCGTGATTGGCGACAGGGTGAACCTGCGCTATGTGCTGTGCTTCGGCCTGTGTGGCTCTGCTGCTGTGGTGAGTGGGCACGTAGATTACTATACCCTTATAGTCAATTCTATTATTATTATCAAGCTATAAATTTGTCATGGTGTCATTTTCTCATACAGGATTTTTGTCTCACCCCTATTTGAGATTTAGTACCGTGAACTTTGTTCATTGCGCAGGATATGTTTCAGACCCACTCGCAATAGGTGAAAGTGTTATAGCTCCCTTTCTATAGCTACATTTAAACTTATTATTTACACACTTTTTAAACACATTTGAATTCTATTTGAACACATGAAGAATTGTAAGCATAAAATGCACAGAACATACTGTATGCGTTGTTAGTTATGCGGCTTTCAGAGGCAGGGCATGGCAAATCAGCGTGAATCTGTGTGTGAGCTGTGGCCAACAGAAGCTCATGCGTGAGTGTGCCCATTTTGTCGACAAAAAAATCTGCAAGGTTGGGGTAGGTGAACCGGGATATCCCGGGGGACACTGTATTCAGTTTATTTCCTCGCTTCGATCAATTCAATGTATTCTATAATGCATTTTCCTCTTGTGAGTAATATTTCAGATGGTGTCAGTTAGTTGTGTTATAGCCCTAAGGTGAAGTGAAACTGTGCTCGGTTGGAGTCAAAGTATTGAGTCAATTGGCCATTGCACTCGCAGGAAGTGGGCAGTGGAAGTAGGCTCCAGTGAACAATTGTCCCCAATTTGGCCAAGTTCTATCGAAAATGTACACAATTGATGGATGCAAGATGTTCTTTTGTTCACTGTGGAATATCTGTGTGTTCGTAGGACTTTGTTTTTGGCACCCTGACTGAGTGGCTCCACATCTACAATGTCTACCTCTACTGTAGCCTATGGGTGCTGAACGGCCTGCTGCAGTCCACTGTCTGGCCCTGCGTGGTCGCCGTCATGGCCAACTGGTTCGGCAAGACAGGGTCCGTGCGTGTGCGTGTGTGTGTGTGTGTGCGTGCGTGCGCTTTTATCACACAATACTTCCAGTGTTGAATCCTGTTTACCTACACGCACACACAGAGGAATCCACTCCCACAAAGACAACCATTCATCATCAACATAGATGACATTGAGGCTTAGAACAGGATTTAGGATCATTTCCTATTTGTTTTGAGAGGGTGGTGTTCCAATTTTATGAGGTGTTATTTTTTTGACGGTATCCAGACGAGGCTTCGTGTTCGGCCTGTGGAGCGCTTGCGCGTCGGTGGGCAACATCCTGGGTGCCTTCTTGGCATCCAGCGTGCTCAAGTATGGCTACGAGGTAAGGAAAGCATGCGCGATGTTTCATTGTGTTGTCAGCTGTTAGACCGCTTTGTTTTTTAATCTGGCCCACCAAGCATTTAATTGTCAAGAGTCGTGTAATATTTGTTTCATTAATTTAGCTGTTTTAAATTTGTTTGTTTACATTTTTTTTAATTTTTGTGGCCTTTGCGGGCAAACGTTTGCCGACCCCTGACTTACATGTTCTGTGTGTATCCTCCTTTGCAAGTATGCCTTCCTGGTGACGTCTGTGGTGCAGTTTGGTGGTGGGGTGGTACTTTTCTTTGGCCTGCTCACCTCCCCAAATGAAGTCGGTAAGGAACGTTGCATTAAATCCTGTTTGCAAAACACTTTCTGGTGTTATTAGCCTATGGAAAATGCAACAAAGCATTACAATTGACCTGAAGTTTGTGTGGGTCAGGTCTGAGTATGGATTGTCAGACAGGACTCTGCCCAGTTGACACAGATACCAACAGGCCTCTGATAAGCAACAAGGAAGAGGAGGAGGAGGAGAAGGAGGAGGAGGAGGAGGACGATGTACAAGATCGTCACTACCGTTCAGTGCAAGGGTCCTCTAAAGCCGTGGGCTTTTTCCAAGCTTTCTGCCTGCCCGGAGTTCTGCCGGTGAGCTTTCAGGGCTTCCTGACTCCTGACTTTTCCCGACTGAACTTTAACCCGTTTGTGTCTGCTCGCTCTAGTATTCACTGGCGTTCGCATGTCTGAAGCTGGTGAACTACTCCTTCTTCTTCTGGCTTCCTTTCTACTTGAGCAATAACTACGGCTGGAAGGAAGCTGAGGCCGACCGGCTGTCCATGTGGTATGACGTTGGAGGAATCATTGGTAAGTGGCGTACCAGCAATGATAAAACAAGTTTGAGTTTACACATCTCAAAACTTTTTTTTTTTTTTTTTGTCAGGCGGAACCGTTCAGGGTCTGGTAACTGACTTCTTGGGAAAGCGAGCCCCTGTGTTGGCCATAAGTCTCACACTTGCCATGGCTTCTTTGGTGGGGTACAGCCGTGAGTAGTCCCTG